>NW_024610332.1:190000-192500 GCF_016920785.2 Ixodes scapularis | reverse complement strand
AGGCAGTCCAGGCAGCAGGCAGGCAGTCCTTCCAGGCAGGCAGGCAGGCAGGCAGGCAGGAGGTCTTGTCCCTTCGAGTCCTCGGCGAAGACTGAATTTTCGAGCCGAAGGCAGCTCCTTTTATATCGTGCGGTTGGCCTTCGCGACCTGGATAAACCGGTTAGCGTCCTTGGCGACGCCCAAAACCAGTTCTGCTAGTTGCCTATATAATGAGCGAGCTAACCCTACTAAACCTCAGTCTACTACGACGACTCGGACGGGAAGGATGGACCCTCTGCCAGGACCAAGCAGCACTAGTAGTGGCCAGGCTGGTGGTGGAGAGAAGGACGGAGGACTGGGGGCTAATATTCGGCGCATCTTATTGGTGAGTCTACCTGTTAATGACTAATTAGTTGATTAATTAGTAATTAGTTAATTAATTAATTAATTATTTAAAAAAAAAAATTAAAAAAAAAAAAAAAAAAAAAAAAAAATTGGATGTTGTTGCAGTTGTCGTAGCTAAGTATAAAAGAGTTATATATATATATATATATCTTCTTTAGGATACCGACGACGACGACGACGACATGAAGATTGAGGATTCCCCCGTGTCCAGGGCAATAGAGTGCTCCCTGGATTTCAAGGAGGATTTTCTCCGATTGGTCGTCGATAAACTCGTCGAGTTTGGAAAGAGGGAAGTCGAAGCACGCATGCATAAGGAGAGGGTAAAAGCGCAGAAGACACAAGAAGAAAATCTTAAGGAAAGGGATATTTGTGCCAAGGTGCTTCGAGGCAATTACGATCATCTGGTCATTGTTCGGAGAGAAGATGAAAGCGAAAATGATTACTGTCAGCGGATGGTACGAGCAATGGACGAAGAATGGGACAGAGTAGTCAATTGGTTGACGAATAACGAGATATGCAGGCGATGTGGGTACAAGAAACAATAAAAAGTTTCTTTATTATGGCTTGAATGGTACAGAGAGTAACTTGGCAGTTCCGGCAGATTCGTGATATGTGTAGTGGCCCAAGTGTGTTTGTCGGTTAGCTGGGATATACTTGTTTACCTTAGTTTTGGTAAAGTGTTGGTGGCACGCGCTGTTAATTTTTTGCATGGGCGATATTGTATCGTTGCTCGAGTGAAGCACCAGTTCTGTGTCCACCTGGAAAAATGCCGACACGTCTTGAAATTTATCGTTGCTGCCCGGAGAATCGATCGATTTTTTGCTTACTGCCAAAATTCCAAAGCCCACGCTAGGCTGCGCCTTGCTGCAATTGGGGGGATTGTGTATTAAACCTTGGTGGCTGTGTTCGCGCTCGATGGGCCTGTCGTACTCGCTGTCAAAATCCTCTCGCTGTAGCATTATTACGGAATTTTGCACGCTGGTGTCCTTGATTGTAGAGTCCAGGGTCGAAAGTTGTTTTCCCATTACGGTCGAAGGGGCGGCTATGTACGTGTTGGAATCCCCGCACATTGGGGCGCACGTACGCAGCCAGCCGTTTTGAAAAGTGTAATCGTAATTAATTATGGGAGTGCCAACGTGACTTTTGAAGGGGAAAGTGTTAATAAACTTGTTGGTGCGGGGTGCAAAGTCGGCACAATGAATAAAGTCGTAACAGTTGTTGTGCCGCGGTACCCCCATGCACGTGGGGATTGTGTCGGATTTTGTTAAAGTGCCGCTACTGTCCATGCTTACGCCCCAGTACTTTTCAATGAAGAGGCGATGGTCGTTTGTGTGAAACTCGCTCGGTTCCGTCGTTACCATTTGATTGTCTGTCGTGCCCGTGCCCGGCTTGGCCATGCCCGTGTCCAGGTACAAGTTTAATCCCACCGAACTCACCCCGTACACCAACATGTCTGAATTGACCGGCTGTACTACGGTAGATCCAGTTTTCCAGGGAGTGCGGATGCCGTGAGGCGTTATTTTTGCGCGGCAAGAAAGGGCTTTGGTGTCTGGAGGCAGCGATTTAAAAGTGCCCGGTGTAATATAGAGGTAGGGAAACTCGACGGGCAGGCGAGACATGGACGTAAAGTAGCCGTAATACTTTTTGTCGTGCGTGTACGTTATCTTCGTTAACACGGTGGCGTACCCCCAGGTGGTAAGTAATTTACTGTCACTATACACTGAAACCACTCCTTGGTCTCTGGGGACGCGCAAAATTTGCTGTACGACGACTCCTTCATTTTGAGTATTACTTCCAATTCCTGCTCCTCCGGGCCCGCGTTGGGTGAGTTCTTGCGAGGTCTCCTGGTCCGTTGGGCACGGGTCTGCGTTGGTTGTTGACGAATCTGCTGCGGCTCCGCTTCCGGAGTAAAGGGCTCGCTCGATGAAGTTGACGACTGAATCTCCATAGAGCCGCTTGAAGTCAGGTGATGACCCGCTATCGTGACCACGTTTCCGTCCGGACATGTTTTCCCCTCCTCCATAGAGTGTACGGCCGAGAGCCTTTTCCTCTACTAGGTTTTTAAAACCGAGCCCAGCTGCACCAACGAGAGAGTGCCACGAACCCCGGTCGCTCC
>NW_024610332.1:177500-180000 GCF_016920785.2 Ixodes scapularis | reverse complement strand
TTAGCGTCCTTGGCGACGCCCAAAACCAGTTCTGCTAGTTGCCTATATAATGAGCGAGCTAACCCTACTAAACCTCAGTCTACTACGACGACTCGGACGGGAAGGATGGACCCTCTGCCAGGACCAAGCAGCACTAGTAGTGGCCAGGCTGGTGGTGGAGAGAAGGACGGAGGACTGGGGGCTAATATTCGGCGCATCTTATTGGTGAGTCTACCTGTTAATGACTAATTAGTTGATTAATTAGTAATTAGTTAATTAATTAATTAATTATTTAAAAAAAAAAAATTAAAAAAAAAAAAAAAAAAAAAAAAAATTGGATGTTGTTGCAGTTGTCGTAGCTAAGTATAAAAGAGTTATATATATATATATATATCTTCTTTAGGATACCGACGACGACGACGACGACATGAAGATTGAGGATTCCCCCGTGTCCAGGGCAATAGAGTGCTCCCTGGATTTCAAGGAGGATTTTCTCCGATTGGTCGTCGATAAACTCGTCGAGTTTGGAAAGAGGGAAGTCGAAGCACGCATGCATAAGGAGAGGGTAAAAGCGCAGAAGACACAAGAAGAAAATCTTAAGGAAAGGGATATTTGTGCCAAGGTGCTTCGAGGCAATTACGATCATCTGGTCATTGTTCGGAGAGAAGATGAAAGCGAAAATGATTACTGTCAGCGGATGGTACGAGCAATGGACGAAGAATGGGACAGAGTAGTCAATTGGTTGACGAATAACGAGATATGCAGGCGATGTGGGTACAAGAAACAATAAAAAGTTTCTTTATTATGGCTTGAATGGTACAGAGAGTAACTTGGCAGTTCCGGCAGATTCGTGATATGTGTAGTGGCCCAAGTGTGTTTGTCGGTTAGCTGGGATATACTTGTTTACCTTAGTTTTGGTAAAGTGTTGGTGGCACGCGCTGTTAATTTTTTGCATGGGCGATATTGTATCGTTGCTCGAGTGAAGCACCAGTTCTGTGTCCACCTGGAAAAATGCCGACACGTCTTGAAATTTATCGTTGCTGCCCGGAGAATCGATCGATTTTTTGCTTACTGCCAAAATTCCAAAGCCCACGCTAGGCTGCGCCTTGCTGCAATTGGGGGGATTGTGTATTAAACCTTGGTGGCTGTGTTCGCGCTCGATGGGCCTGTCGTACTCGCTGTCAAAATCCTCTCGCTGTAGCATTATTACGGAATTTTGCACGCTGGTGTCCTTGATTGTAGAGTCCAGGGTCGAAAGTTGTTTTCCCATTACGGTCGAAGGGGCGGCTATGTACGTGTTGGAATCCCCGCACATTGGGGCGCACGTACGCAGCCAGCCGTTTTGAAAAGTGTAATCGTAATTAATTATGGGAGTGCCAACGTGACTTTTGAAGGGGAAAGTGTTAATAAACTTGTTGGTGCGGGGTGCAAAGTCGGCACAATGAATAAAGTCGTAACAGTTGTTGTGCCGCGGTACCCCCATGCACGTGGGGATTGTGTCGGATTTTGTTAAAGTGCCGCTACTGTCCATGCTTACGCCCCAGTACTTTTCAATGAAGAGGCGATGGTCGTTTGTGTGAAACTCGCTCGGTTCCGTCGTTACCATTTGATTGTCTGTCGTGCCCGTGCCCGGCTTGGCCATGCCCGTGTCCAGGTACAAGTTTAATCCCACCGAACTCACCCCGTACACCAACATGTCTGAATTGACCGGCTGTACTACGGTAGATCCAGTTTTCCAGGGAGTGCGGATGCCGTGAGGCGTTATTTTTGCGCGGCAAGAAAGGGCTTTGGTGTCTGGAGGCAGCGATTTAAAAGTGCCCGGTGTAATATAGAGGTAGGGAAACTCGACGGGCAGGCGAGACATGGACGTAAAGTAGCCGTAATACTTTTTGTCGTGCGTGTACGTTATCTTCGTTAACACGGTGGCGTACCCCCAGGTGGTAAGTAATTTACTGTCACTATACACTGAAACCACTCCTTGGTCTCTGGGGACGCGCAAAATTTGCTGTACGACGACTCCTTCATTTTGAGTATTACTTCCAATTCCTGCTCCTCCGGGCCCGCGTTGGGTGAGTTCTTGCGAGGTCTCCTGGTCCGTTGGGCACGGGTCTGCGTTGGTTGTTGACGAATCTGCTGCGGCTCCGCTTCCGGAGTAAAGGGCTCGCTCGATGAAGTTGACGACTGAATCTCCATAGAGCCGCTTGAAGTCAGGTGATGACCCGCTATCGTGACCACGTTTCCGTCCGGACATGTTTTCCCCTCCTCCATAGAGTGTACGGCCGAGAGCCTTTTCCTCTACTAGGTTTTTAAAACCGAGCCCAGCTGCACCAACGAGAGAGTGCCACGAACCCCGGTCGCTCCAATCACTTACAAAGTCGCCGATGGCCTTGCGATCGGCTGTAAAGATGTCTTGGTCGCTAGTTGCCTTGGAATAGTCGTGATCGTGTTGCCGGGCTAACCTAACCTAACCTAACCTAACCTAACCTAACCTAACCTAACCCAACCTAACCCAACCCAACCC
>NW_024610332.1:0-167500 GCF_016920785.2 Ixodes scapularis | reverse complement strand
AACCCAAACTAACCTAACCCAACCCAACCCAACCCAACCTAACCTAACATAACCCAACCCAACCTAACCTAACCCAACCTAACCTAACCTAACCTAACGCAACCTAACCCAACCTAACCTAACCCAACCTAACCTAACCTAACCCAACCGAACCTATCCAAACCCAACATAAACTAACATAACCTAACCTAACCTAACCCAACCTAACCTAACCCAACCTAACCTAACCTAACCTAACCCAACCTAACCTAACCTAACCCAACCCAACCTCACCCAACCCAACCTAACCTAACGTAACCCAACCTAACCGAACCCAACCTAACCCAACCTAACCTAACCCAACCTAACCTAACCCAACCTAACCCAACCCAACCCAACCCAACCTAACCCAACCCAACCTAACCTAACCCAACCTAACCTAACCCAACCTAACCTAACCCAACCCAACCCAACCTAACCCAACCCAACCTAACCCAACCTAACCCAACCCAACCTAACCCAACCCAACCCAACCCAACCTAACCCAACCTAACCTAACCCAACCTAACCTAACCCAACCCAACCCAACCTAACCCAACCCAACCCAACCCAACCTAACCTAACCAAACCCAACTTAACCCAAACCAACCGAACTATAAACACACTATAAACAAACACTTGTTAATAAAAATTCTAAAGTGTTCGTTTGAGATTTAATTGTCTTGTAAATAAAACAATTAAAAATTCTTTTTGCGGTTTTGTCATTTTAACGCCTGCTGTGCAGGCGTTAAAATTAACACATTAGAGGCAATAAAGTGACACTATAAAAAATTCAAACGAAGGTTATAAAATAACAGCAAAAACGTCGAACATGCCCAAGAACAGCGGTAGATATGTTCATAGGGGTGGGTATCCAATTCAACAGGATGATGTCTCAATGAAAATACATCTAGCCTGCTGTTTGACTACTTGTAGACACTGCCATTTGCCAATAATATGCCTTCAAAACGCATTACCATTTTATAGCTGGTAATATTGCACCGACTTCGAGGGTGCCAGACTGACAATAGAATGACTATAAAAAATGATATAGATATTATACTATAAACACTTGTCAATAAAAATGCTACAATGTTTTTTTGCCATTTGTCTCGTCAATAAAAACATTAAAAATCATTTTTGCCGTTTGATTGTCATTTAAACGCCTACTGTGCCAGTGCTAAACATTAGATCAATAAAGTGACACTGAAAATCTGAACGACGGCTATAAAAAGACATCACAGCAAGAAACGGCAGTCACATGTCCATAGAATGGTGGTAGCTATTCTATGGACCTATGCTATGCTATTCTATGGACACTTGTCAATAAAAACGCTAAATACTGTTTGATTGTCATTTTAATGGCTCCTGTGCCAGTGCCAAACATTAGAGGCAATAAAGTGACACTATAAAAATTAAACGACAGCCATAAAATAACAGCAAAAACGGCAGTCACATGTCCATAGAATGGCAGTAGCTATGTTCATAGGGGTATCTGGGTCAACAGGATGATGTCTCAATGATGATTAAAATCTAGCCTGCTACTTGTAAACACCTGCCATTTGCCAATAATATGCTTTTCAAAAGGCATTAACATTATATGGGAGGTGGCCAATATTGCATTGCCTTCGAGGGTACCAGACTGACAGTAAAATGACTACAAAATAATATAGATATTCTATAAACACTTGTCAAAAAAGGCTAAAATGTTCTTTTGCCATCTGTCTTGTCAATAAAGAACTTAAAAAAAAATTTTGCCATTTGATTGTCTTTTTAATGCTCTCTGGGCCAGTGCCAAACATTAGAGTCAATAAAGTGACACTAAAAATTAGATGGCTATAAAATAACACAGCAAAAAACGGCAGTCACATGTCTATAGAATGGCAGTAGCTATGTTTATAGGGGTATCCGGGTCAACAGGATGATGTCTCAATGATAATTAACATCTAGCCTACTGTTTGACTACTTGTAGACACCTGCCATTTGCCAATAATATCCTTTTGAAAAGGCATTACCATTTTATAGGAGGTGGCCAATATTGCACTGCATTCGAGGGTACCAGACTGACAATAAAATGATATAATATATTCTATAAACACTTGACAATAAAAATGCTAAAATGTTCTTTTGCCATTTGTCTTGTCAATAAAAAACAATTATTTTTTGCCGTTTGATTGTCATTTCAACGCCTGCTGTGCCAGTGTAAAGTGGCACTATAAAAATTTGAAAGACGGAAATATAAAGACATCACAGCAAAAAACGGCAGTCACATGTCCATAGAATGGTGGTAGCTATGTGCATAGGGGTATCCGTGTCAACAGGATAATGTCTCAATAAATAAGATCTAGCTACCTGTTTGACTACTTGTAGACACCTACTGCCATTAGCCAATAGTATGCCTCAAAAAAGGCATTACCATTTTATAATAGGTGGCAATATTGCACTGCATTTGAGGGCACCGGACTGACAATAGAATTACTATAAAATGATAAAAATATTCTATAAACACTTGTCAATAAAAACGAAAAATGCCGCTTGATTGTCATTTTAACGCCTCCTGTGCCAGTGCCAAAGATTAGAGGCAATAAAGTGACTACAAAAATTAAACGACGGCTACAAAATAACAGACCAAAAAACGGCAGTCACATATCCATAAATGGCAGTAGCTATGTCCATAGGGGTATGCTGGTCAACCAGATGATGTCTTAATGATAATTAACATCAAGCCTGCTGTTTGACTACTTGTAGACACCTACTGCCATTTGCCAATTATATGCTTTTCAAAAGGCATTACCATTTTATAGGTGGCCAATATTGCACTGCCTTTGAGGGTACCAGACTGACAATAAAATGACTATAAAATGATATACATATATTCTATAAACACTTGTCAATAAAAATGCTAAAATTTTCTTTTGCCATTTGTCTTGTCAATAAAAAAAATTATTTTTGCCGTTTTATTGTCGTTTTAACGCCTGCTGTGCCAGTGCCAAACATTAGAGGCAATAAAGTGACCATAAAAATTAAACGATGGCTATAAAATAACACAGCAAAAAACGGCAGTCACATGTCCATAGAATGGCAGTAGCTATGTTCATAGGGGTATCCGGGTCAACAGCATGATGTCTCAATAATGATTAACATCAACCCTCCTGTTCGACTACTTGTAGACACCTACTGCAATTTGCCAATAATATGCCTTTCAAAAGGCATTACCATTTTATAGGAGGTGGAAATATTGCACTGCCTTCGAGGGCGCCAGACTGACAATAAAATGACTATAAAATGATATAAATATTCTATAAACACTTGTTCATAAAAACGCTAAATGTTGTTTGATTGTCATTTTAACACCTCCTGTGCCAGTGCCAAAGATTAGAGACAATAAAGTGACACTATAAAATTTTGAACGACTATAAAGACATCACAGGAAAAGACGGCGGTCACATGTCCATGGAATGGCAGTAGCTATGTTCATAGGGGTATCTGGGTCAACAGGATGATGTCTCATAATGATTAACATCAAGCCTCCTGTTTGAGTACTTGTAGACACCTACTGCTATTTGCCAATAATGCCTTTCAAAAGACATTACCATTTTATAGGAGGTGGCAATATTGCACTGCCTTTGAGGGCACCAGACTGACAATAGAATGACTATAAAATGATAAAAATATATAACCACTTGTCAATAAAAACGCAAAATGCCGTTTGATTGTCATTTTAACGCCTCCTGTGCCAGTGCCAAACATTAGAGGCAATAAAGTGACACTAAAATTTAAACGACAGCCATAAAATAACAGCAAAAACGGCAGTCACATGTCCATAGAATGGCAGTAGCTATGTTCATAGGGGTATCTGGGTCAACAGGATGATGTTTCAATGATGATTAAGATCTAGCCTGCTATTTGACTACTTGTAAACACCTGCCATTTGCCAATAATATGCTTTTCAAAAGGCATTAACATTATATGGGAGGTGGGCAATATTGAATTGCCTTCGAGGGTACCAGACTGACAGTAAAATGACAACAAAATAATATAGATATTCTATAAACACTTGTCAAAAAAAGGCTAAAATGTTCTTTTGCCATCTGTCTTGTCAATAAAGAACTTCAAAAAAAATTTTGCATTTGATTGTCTTTTTAATGCCCTCTGGGCCAGTGCCAAACATTAGAGTCAATAAAGTGACACTAAAAATTAGACGGCTATAAAATAACACAGCAAAAAACGGCAGTCACATGCCCATAGAATGGCAGTAGCTATATTTATAGGGGTATCCGGGTCAACAGGATGATGTCTCAATGGTAATTAACATCTAGCCTACTGTTTGACTACTTGTAGACACCTGCCATTTGCCAATATCCTTTTGAAAAGGCATTACCATTTTATAGGAGGTGGCCAATATTGCACTGCATTCGAGGGTACCAGACTGACAATAAAATGATATAATATATTCTATAAACAATTGACAATAAAAATGTTAAAATGCTCTTTTGCCATTTGTCTTGTCAATAAAAAAACAATTATTTTTTGCCGTTTGATTGTCATTTCAACGCCTGCTGTGCCAGTGTAAAGTGACACTACAAAAATTTGAAAGACGGAAATATAAAGACATCACAGCAAAAAACGGCAGTCACATGTCCATAGAATGGCGGTAGCTATGTGCATAGGGGTATCCGGGTCAACAGGATGATGTCTCAATGATTAAGATCTAGCTACCTGTTTGACTACTTGTAGACACCTACTGCCATTAGCCAATAGTATGCCTCAAAAAAGGCATTACCATTTTATAATAGGTGGCAATATTGCACTGCATTTGAGGGCACCGGACTGACAATAGAATGACTATAAAATGATAAAAATATTCTTTAAACACTTGTCAATAAAAACGAAACATGCCGCTTGATCGTCATTTTAACGCCTCCTGTGCCAGTGCCAAAGATTAGAGGCAATAAAGTGACTATAAAAATTAAACGACGACTATAAAATAACAGACCAAAAAACGGCAGTCACATATCCATAAATAGCAGTAGCTATGTTCATAGGGGTATGCTGGTCAACCAGATGATGTCTCAATGATAATTAATATCAAGCCTGCTGTTTGACTACTTGTAGACACCTACTGCCATTTGCCAATTATATGCTTTTCAAAAGGCATTACCATTTTATAGGTGGCCAATATTGCACTGCCTTTGAGGGTACCAGACTGACAATAAAATGACTATAAAATGATATACATATATTCTATAAACACTTGTCAATAAAAATGCTAAAATGTTCCTTTGCCATTTGTCTTGTCAATAAAAAAAATTATTTTTGCCGTTTGATTGTCATTTTAACGCCTGCTGTGCCAGTGCCAAACATTAGAGGCAATAAAGTGACCATAAAAATTAAACGACGGCTATAAAATAACACAGCAAAAAACGGCAGTCACATGTCCATAGAATGGCAGTAGCTATGTTCATAGGGGTATCCGGGTCAACAGGATGATGTCTCAATAATGATTAACATCAACCCTCCTGTTTGACTACTTGTAGAGACCTACTGCAATTTGCCAATAATATGCCTTTCAAAAGGCATTACCATTTTATAGGAGGTGGAAATATTGCACTGCCTTCGAGGGCGCCAGACTGACAATAAAATGACTATAAAATGATATAAATATTCTATAAACACTTGTTCATAAAAACGCTAAATGTTGTTTGATTGTCATTTTAACACCTCCTGTGCCAGTGCCAAACATTATAGGCAATAAAGTGACACTATAAAATTTTGAACGACTATAAAGACATCACAGGAAAAAACGGCGGTCACATGTCCATAGAATGGCAGTAGCTATGTTCATAGGGGTATCTGGGTCAACAGGATGATGTCTCATAATGATTAACATCAAGCCTCCTGTTTGAGTACTTGTAGACACCTACTGCTATTTGCCAATAATATGCCTTTCAAAAGACATTACCATTTTATAGGATGTGGCAATATTGCACTGCCTTTGAGGGCACCAGACTGACAATAGAATGACTATAAAATGATAAAATATATATAACCACTTGTTAATAAAAACGCAAAATGCCGTTTCATTGTTATTTTAACGCCTCCTGTGCCAGTGCCAAAGATTAGAGGCAATAATGTGACTATAAAAATTAAACGACGGCTATAAAATAACAGAGCAAAAACGGAAGTCACATGTCCATAAATGGCAGTAGCTATGTTCATAGGGGTATCCGGGTCAACCGGATGATGTCTCAATGATAATTAACATCTAGCCTGCTGATTGACTACTTGTAGACACCTACTGCCGTTTGCCAATAATATGCTTTTCAAAAGGCATTATCATTTTATAGGAGGTGGCCAATATTGCACTGCCTTTGAGGGTACCAGACTGGCAATAAAATGACTATAAAATGATATACATATATTCTATAAACACTTGTCAATAAAAATGCTAAAATGTTCTTTTGCCATTTGTCTCGTCAATAAAAAATACAATTATTTTTGCCGTTTGATTGTCATTTCAACGCCTGCTGTGCCAGTGCCAAACATTAGAGGCAATAAAGTGACAGTATAAAAATTTGAACGACGGCTATAAAAAGACATCACAGCAAAAAAAACGGCAGTCACATGTCCATAGAATGGCAGTAGCTATGTACTGTGGGCTTTGCGGCCCGTCACCGCGCAAAAGAACTCGCGCTCCGCGCCCGGCCAGCAACGTGCGCGTGAGCCACGTTCGAGTCTCGGGGGCTGGGAGTCGGTTGGCTGCCGCCAGACAGTAAAGGTGTGTGCTATGAGACCTGCCTCGTTGGTCCTTCTTGCGGGTGAGCAGTAGCACCGAACCCTACATTTTTTGGCGCTCCACGCGAGGCCTACTGCTCGCCCGCGGGTTGGACCGCAGGCTTTTAGCCCGTTTTAGGCGTGTTCGCCCGGTTTTCTCGCTTTCGCCATCCCCGATAGGCCTACGTGGTCGTTCGACTAGGCTTCGGCCACCGGACGCCATCTTTGCCATCGGGGCTTGGCCGTTGTGAATAGTCTGCATATTGTAGTATATTGCGTGTTTTTCCGTTCTTTTGTGTTTTGTTTTGTTGTTTTTTCTGTTTGCCTGTTTTTCTGCGGTTGCTACTGCGATGCAGACCCGCCATAGAGCCGCCGCAGACCAAGGCGAGACCGGAGAGGGGCCTGACCCGACGTCCATGGACCTGATGGCTCGGGTGGCCAACCTGTGCGACACGGTCGCGGAACGCCTGGTCCTGGCTGACCACGGACCCCAAGGGCAAGGGCCACGACCCCAAGTGCCGGTTCCGTTGTACACGGGCTACGACGACCGGAAGTCCGTGGCCGACTTCCTGGCCGAGCTGGCGGCCTATAAGCTCGCCACGAGAGCCTCGGACGAGTACGTCCTTTCGCGGGTGCTGCCCGTGGCGTTCCAGGCTAGCGCCGCGCGCTGGTGGCGCATCGTGGCCCCCTTCCTCACCTGGGAAGACTTTCGGCGGAAGTTTCAAGATGAGTTTCTTCCACCTGGGTACCAGTCTCGAGTCCAGCGAGAACTGGAGCGCCGGACCCAGCACCCGGACGAGACCCTCGTCGAATATGTACGGGTGATGCAGGAGCTCTATGAAAGAGCCTGCCCAACGACGTCGGAGTCGGACAGGGTTGCTCGGGTGATGCAGCAGAGCCACCCAAGATTCCGGCCCTACCTGCATGGCCGCACGTATTCCACCCTGGAGCAACTGGCCCGGGACGCTCACGGCATACAAGAGACGCTCCTGGCCGAGCTGCAGTATCGGCCTCCGCCACCGCCTGAAGAAGCTCTTGAGCCGTCCTGTGCCTGGCGAGCTCCCGGGCCCAGAAGAGGTCCGACTCAGCGCCAAACCCTGGATGGCGCGGTCTGTCCCCCCCGTGCGCTGGACTCCTACGCCTTCGGGCAATGGGAGCGCGGGAGACCACTCGATGGTTCGGACCCCCGGCTACGTGCCCGGCCGGCTGGATTGAGACTACGGCAGGGTGAAAGCCGTTTAAGGTCCTTCCCCCGCAATGCCAACCGGGGCGCCGATCGCTGGTCCAACGAGGGACACCAAGAAGGGCCACAACGACAAGCGCAGGCAAGCCCGACGCACGGCCCTGACCGGCGCAACTCCGTGCGGTGCTTCGGCTGCGGTCGCCATGGCCACTTCCGGCGTGACTGCCCCGACCTACTGCGCAACAGCCCTGCAGCCTCGGGAAACGAGTGCGGCCGGTTGCGTACGTTGACCCCTAAACGCCTGCCGGCCGCGATGACCATGGACAACTCGGCAAAACTTCCATCGGTATGTCGAATTCAGCCTGACCTTGAGCTAATTGAGCCTCGTATGACAGTTACAGTGCTCGGAATAGCTGTCGCAGCGCTGATTGATACCGGTGCGAGTTTGTCGCTTATTGGGGACTACCTGATTGAACGCTGCAAAGAGCAGAAAGCTAACCTGCGCGAGACTAACGTGCGCTTACAGCTAGCGTCAGGACCAGAAATGCTCGCGAGTCAAGCCGTGAGGTTACAGATCGAGTTCAACGAGAAAAAACGGCGTCAGCGCTTCGTTTGCTTACCTGGTCTCACGGTACCGATTATTTTGGGGCGAGATTTCATTTTCGGGGAGAACCTGGTTCTGGACTTTCCGAACAAAGGCTACCGGTTGGGTAGTGACGCGCAACTGATCCCATTTACTAGACGAGAGGATTGTGTCGTCAGTGTCGATAACGTTGGCGTTAGAACGCCTGCTCTGCGGCTCCCATGTGCGGTAAGCGATTCTTTGCAGAAGTGTCCTGCTACGGACCAGCAAAAGCGGCGTCTCCAAAGACTCCTGGAAGAGTTTTCGCCGATGTTCACGGAGAACCCCGGCAGAACCAGTGTCCTAAAGCATTCAATTGACACCGGGAATACACGGCCTCTACGCTGCAACCCTCGACCTATCAGCGTACACAAGCGAGCCCTGCTGGACAAGGCGCTCCAAGAGATGATCGACACGGGTGCAGTACGTGAGTCACAGAGCCCTTGGGCCTTTCCGATCGTCCTTGCCCCCAAGAAGGATGGAACGGCTCGGCTTTGCGTCGACTATCGACGCCTGAATGCGGTAACCGTTCGTGACGCGTACCCGTACCCGTCGATTGAGTCGATCATGTACAACTTGGGAAACGCGAGCTTTTTCACGACTCTTGACTGCAGTCGCGGTTTCCTCCAGATAGAGGTCGAACCCGCTGATATCGAGAAAACCGCATTCACGTGCTACAGAGGATTGTACGAGTTTGTGCGCATGCCTTTCGGCTTGAGCAACTCTCCTGCCACATTCCAGCGTCTTATGGACATTGTGCTTGGAGACGCACGGCACAACTACGCCATGGCATATATGGATGACGTAGTAGTCTTTTCACGCACGTTTGAAGAACATCTTGTGCACCTTCGGACTATTCTCGAACGCATGCAGAATGCTGGTTTGACAGTTCACCCGGGAAAAATGCAACTGGCAACATCTAAGATTAACCTGCTTGGTTTTGTAATCGACGATGGATCGCTTCGCCCTAATGAGGACAAGCTGAGGGCCATAACTGAGTTTCCTCCCCCACATGATGCAAAGAGTTTGCAGAGATTTCTTGGCATGGTTGGATTCTACCGCCAGTTTATTCCCCACTGTGCAGAGATAACGCGGCCTCTGAACGAACTGCTGCTCAAAGGCGTCAAATGGCGTTGGACGGAGGCACAGCAAAATGCTTTCCTTCAACTGTCCAGAGCTATTGCTGAGACAGCATCTTTGAAGCTCCCAGACCTCAACCGTCCGTTTGTGCTGC
Source organism: Ixodes scapularis (assembly GCF_016920785.2). Classification (NCBI taxonomy): domain Eukaryota; kingdom Metazoa; phylum Arthropoda; class Arachnida; order Ixodida; family Ixodidae; genus Ixodes; species Ixodes scapularis. The sequence goes on along the minus strand of NW_024610332.1, from coordinate 157,669 downwards.
AAACCGATGCGAGCGGCTACGGTTTAGGTGCTGTGCTGCTTCAAGACTTTGATGGTGTCTTACGACCTGTAGCGTTTGCTAGCCATACGTTGACAGCAGCTCAGCGGAATTACAACGTTTGCGAGCTTGAGTGCCTAGCCATCATATTCGCCCTGCAGAAATTCAACATGTATCTTGATGGCGCGCGCTTTGTGATCCAGTCGGATAATGCCGCCTTGTCTTGGCTTCAGCGGCTGGAAAATCCGGCAGGACGATTAGCACGCTGGGCACTAACGCTTCAGAAATATGACTACACTATTGTGCACAAGCCAGGCTCACAAAACAAAGTTGCAGACGCTTTATCGCGCGCTCCGCTCGGCGAAGAGCACGTGCCCGAGGATGCCAATGTTGTGGCTGCGATAGATGCTGGCTCGCGCTGGGGTACTTTGATTAGCCGAGATGAGCTTCGTGCTGCACAGCAGAACGATGGACTTTGTCGCAGGGTCTCTGAGTGGTTATCTTCACGAGACCGATGTGGCAACAGAGACGCTGACATGGGTTTTGACTCGTACTTGCTGGCCGAAGATGGTCTGCTCCTCCGGTACATATCTCAGTTCGACGACGAGGAGGGTGGCTCCACAGACACTCCATTTCGAGCCGTGATACCTCGCCGACTTCGCACGTCCTTCATTAGATACTACTATGACTCTGCTTTGGCTGGTCACAGTAGTGGCTGCAAGACTTTTGAGAAGTTAAGCCGTACTGCAACTTGGCCAGGAATTCGTCAGGACGTGCTGAGGTACGCTCGTTCATGCCCGGTTTGTCAGAAAGCCAAACCGCGCGGTGGTCAGCCCCCTGGTCTCATGCAGCCAGTCGTGAGTCGATCCCCATGGGAATGCGTTGCTGTCGACGTCATGGGCCCTTTCCCACGCAGTCCGCGTGGCAACCAGTACTTGTTGGTTGTCACGGATCACTTTAGCAAGTGGGTGGAGCTATTTGCATTACGGTCGCTGACGTCCAAAAGAATCTGGTCGTGTCTGATGGAGACGTTCACACGCTTCGGATTTCCGGCGAAATTGATTAGCGACAACGCTACTTACTTTGCCAGCAAAGTGTTCCGAGACTCATGTGCCGCATTGGGCATACAACACAAGCGGACGTCTCCCTATCACCCACAGGCAAACATCACAGAGCGGGTGAACCGAAACCTGAAATCAATGTTAATAGCTCACACCGAACGTCACCCTGACTGGGACGCAAAGCTCTCAGAGCTCGCGTTCGCAACTCGCACAACCGTTAACCGGTCTACAGGTTTTACGCCAGCTTGCCTTAATTTCGGAAAAGAGCTGACTTTCCCGCTGGAAAACACTTGCACGACCAACAACCGTGGCGCTGCTCGCTCATACGGTCAGTTTGCAGGAAGCCTACGACGCAGACTCAGGGACATCGTTCGTGATGCCCGGGAGAGCTAATTGGACGCCGCACGGCTTCAGCAGGCTGAGCAGTACAATCGTGGCCACCGGGACGTGCAATTAGAAGTTGGAGATCTTGTACTCCGGCGGACACACCCACTTAGTGACGCCTCCAGAGGTTTCACAGCTTCCCTGGCAAACAGGTGGGATGGTCCGTATCGAGTGCGAGACAAGGTCTCACGCCTCACGTACACGCTCGTTCATTGTGAGTCCGGACGACTCGCTGGACCCGTTCATGTCACCAACCTCAAACGGTATTATGAATCGGATGACGAAGTTCTCTCGCAGGTGGAGAGTGATGCCGATCCGGGTTATAATTAAACATAAACTTAATTCTGCGAGGACTCTTTTTGATGTTGGTGACAAAGACGAAGACGAAGACGAAGACTTAGAAAATGCGCGTTGCAATAGGCTCTGACGAGAACTAGTTTCCGCACCATACAGATTGTGCGCGTAGTTCTGCGCGATATACACCGACAGTGTGCTCGCAAATTTAGCCAGTCTATTGCCGCGCCCAACGTACCGACGCTTTCTTGTAGAAGTCTCTCCAGAAGACAACTGTTGATTCTTTTTTTTTCCTTTCGTTCATTTCGAACCTTCGACATGTCTCGCTACCGCCTCAACCGTTGCCGGAGGTTCTCTCAACCCCTTCGATGAGCCACGTGGTTTCGGGGACTACGGCAACGCAGTGGGCGGCCGAGCACCCGCTACCGGCCCTAGCTACGCCGCAAGATCAGCAGCCCCAGCTGCGGCTACAACGACGGTTACGGGACACAAAAATGGAGACCAGGATCGCTACGAAGGTCCACCAGAGCCCGACGTTACCAGCTACGGCCCCGGACGTGTCCACTCGTAATCAGGCGGCGGACCAGCATCAGGGGTTTCTGGTGATGGTGTTTAACTCTGAGACGATGAACACTCTGATGCTTTTCAACTTGCTCTGCCTGTACGGCAACGTCGTCAAGATCAAGTTTTCGAAGAACAGGAACGGCCGTGCCATCGAGCAGATGGAGGATCACCTTGCCAAGGAGTGAGCAAGGCCCTTTAAGCATCCTGAGAGTACGTCGCCCTTCAAGGACTTCATGGGCAACTGCAACGACCGCATCACCAATCCGGAGGCGGCCTCCACGAACCGCATCCGGCCGCCTGCACCGTCACAACCCCCTCCTCCTCTACCACCAACAACCAGAGAGGACAGCCACGGAGCCAAAGGACAGAGAAGGGGGAGGGGGGGGGGGAAGAGTTTGTGGGCTTTGCGGCCCGTCACCGCGCAAAAGAACTCGCGCTCCGCGCCCGGCCAGCAACGTGCGCGTGAGCCACGTTCGAGTCTCGGGGGCTGGGAGTCGGTTGGCTGCCGCCAGACAGTAAAGGTGTGTGCTATGAGACCTGCCTCGTTGGTCCTTCTTGCGGGTGAGCAGTAGCACCGAACCCTACAGTACATAGGGGTATCTAGGTCAACAGGATGATGTCCTAATAATGATTAATGTCTAGCCTCCTGTTTGACTACTTGCAGACACCTACTGCCATTTGCCAATAGTATGCCTTACAAAAGGCATTACCATTTTATAGGTGGCAATATTGCACTTCCTTTGAGGGCGCCAGACTGACAATAGAATGACTATAAAATGATATATTCTATAAACACTTGTCAATAAAAACGCTAAATGCCGTTTGATTGTCATTTTAACGCCTCCTGTGCCAGTGCCAAACAATAGAGGCAATAAAGTGATACTATAAAAATTTGAACAACCATAATGACATCACAGTAAAAAACGGCGGTCACATGTCCATAGAATGGCAGTAGCTATGTTTATAGGGGTATCCGGGTCAAAAGGATGATGTCTCAATAATGATCACTTAGCGGCAGCGGTGGTGGCACGAGCATCTTCGTAATCGACTTCTGCATTCACTGCAGGTTCCTTGGTTTGTGGTCGATCACGATCGAGTCTACGGAAGTCAACAACGCTTGGCTGCGCTGAAAAGTGCTGACAATATCACCCCGCAACCAAGATAGAAGCCTGCTGAAACAACGCCCACGACATCAGAGACAGCATTCGCCCACCTGGTTGGCCTGCCACCGTACACGTCATCGATTGTAAAGCTACAAAAGCACGGACATTCACCATCAACGTCTTACTTGGCGGCAGCGGTGGTGGCACGAGCATCTTCGTAATCGACTTCTGCATTCACTGCAGGTGCCTTGGTTTGTGGTCGATCACGATCGAGTCTACGGAAGTCAACAACGCTTGGCTGCGCTGAAAAGTGCTGACAATATCACCCCGCAACCAAGATAGGAGCCTGCTGAAACAACGCCCACGACATCAGAGACAGCATTCGCCCACCTGGTTGGCCTGCCACCGTACACGTCATCGATTGTAAAGCTACAAAAGCACGGACATTCACCATCAACGTCTTACTTGGCGGCAGCGGTGGTGGCACGAGCATCTTCGTAATCGACTTCTGCATTCACTGCAGGTTAGTCACTGAACATTTTTGGTTTCTCCCTTTTTTGCTAGTACCGCCACCGCTGCTGCTGCTGCTGTTTTTCGTAATATAGTTGTGTTTTTCTTTTTCTTCTTTTTGAGAATGTCGAAGGATATGACTAAGCTAATCCTCGAACTAAAAGACGAAATAAAAAAAGAGTTCAAATCATTAGAGAGGGACTTCCGAAATGAACTACGTGAGATAAACAAAGAGTTAAAAGAAATTAACGAGGGGATGAATTTCATAAATAAGGACGTGGAAGACATAAAGGCAAAACTTGATGCTGTTGTGAGCGAGAACACCGCTCTTAAGAAGGCAAATGTAGAACTGGTTGCAAAATGTGATGCTATCGCAATGTCGCTAAAAGAAAATGAACTAAGGCTCGTCCAGTGCGAGCAATACTCGCGGCGTCATAACATTGAGATAAAAGGGATCCCTAAAATTGACACAGAAGACGTCACTGAACTGGTAACTAAGCTCGGAGACATAATCGGAGAACCGATTGCTATTTCCGATATTGAAGTATGTCATCGTGTTCCGACTAAAGAGATGAGCAAAGCAAACGTGATAGTTCAATTTCAACGCCGGCAAAAAAGAGATAGCGTCCTTAACAAAGCAAAGCAAAAACGGATAACGTGCCAGGACCTTGGCCTGAATGAAGAATCGCCCGTTTATGTAAACGAGCATTTGTGCCCCGCTATGAAAAGGTTGCTCGGAATGGCTGTGTCGAGGAAGCGTCAATTCCAGTGGCGATACGTCTGGGTGCAAAATTGCAAGATTTTAGCTAGGAAGGCGTATGGAGCCCCTATCGTTCAAATCTCATGTGAAGGCGACCTTGATAAGATCTGCTAACCCCAAGGGAAAAGGAAAGAAAGTATTTGCTTGGGTACGCTTTTTTTTCGGTATGGCTGTAAATCTTGGTACTATGACACTAGAAGATCTAAGTGATTTCTTAAAGATCCAGACTAATACAAAAACAAGCTTTTTTCATTTAAATGTACAGTCTGCACGATCGAAAGGAGATGATCTTGCATTGTTTTTTGATTCCATCGAAACTCCTTTTAACGTTATAATGTTAACAGAAACATGGTATAAGGACGATGATGATGCTTTTGTTATTTCTGGTTATTATAATTTTATCTTAAATCACGACTATGGTCGTGGAGGCGGTGTGTCATTGCAGACTAATGTTTCCGGCTTTGTGCTCCTCAGTGATTACTCTGTTGTTACGCCACACTATGAAATACTCTGCATTAGAAAAAACTGTTGTATTTATTCTGTCTTATATCGCCCGCCAAATGGAAATATTTCGGTCTTTATAAATTTTTTGGAAGAGTTATTTTGTTTTGCGAACGAAGAAGGCTGTAAATTGTATCTGGGAGGTGATTTTAATATAAATATGCTCGAAGCTTCCCGCATTACCGATGACTTTGCGAATTTGTTGACGTCAAATAATTTCAGTAATGTCATAATTCCTCCAACTCGGGTTTCGTGCTCAACGTCAACACTGATTGATCTGTTTATAACCAACGACTGTGAAGACAACGTTAGTGCTGGTGTGCTGGGCTATGGGTTAAGCGATCACCTCCCTATAGTTATGTTCATTAATAACAATGTACCATGTAATAGGGCTATCAACCCTCCAGTAATGTCCCGAAATATTAGCGCTACAACACTCGAAAAGTTTAGAGAAAAAATCGGTGCTATCAATTGGAGTCCCGTGTTGAGGGAAACTGATGTTGATAAGTGCTATAACCTCTTTTTAGACCTGATAAAAGACGCATACTATTCTTCGTTTCCGTACAAGGAAATTCACTGTAATAAGAAGTGCAAAAAACCATGGGTCACTAAACGACTATTAAGACTTATTAAAAAAAATAATTTTCTTTATGGCAACTTTCTTAGGACACGAAATGAAAAAATATTGCTAGAATTTAAAAAATTTAGAAAGTTTGTCAATGCAGAATTGAAACGAGCTAAACACCGCTATTATGCAGATTTATTTGATATATCTTGCTTAAAGCAGCCCGAAGTCGTATGGAAACATTTGCACTCCCTAATACGGAATCCAACTCAAGATAGAGCAGTCACTAGTATAAGCATAGGCGATAGAACTATTTCTGGTGTAGAGCTGGCGAATATGTTTAATGATTATTTTGTGAGCGTAGGGAAAAGTAGTTATAACAGTTCTGCAGCAAATAATATCCCCAGAATAAACGAAACCATGTTTTTAAACCCATGTGATACTAAAGAAGTACAATCTACTTTCATGAATATAAAAAACAGTCGTAGCCATGACTGTGAGGATCTTCAAATTGGGCCGGTGAAATTTGTAGCTGACTTGCTATTACCGTGTATAACTCATGTGTATAATCTTATATTGTCTTCCGGTATATTTCCTAAGAGGATGCAAATTGCGAAAGTATCCGTAGTGTATAAAGGTGGTGATCGCAATGACATAAGTAATTATCGACCCATATCTATCCTTCCTGTCTTTTCGAAACCGATTGAAAAAATTGTGCACTCTCGACTACTACATTTTTTCGAAAAATACTCGCTACTGACTGATTCTCAGTTCGGCTTCAGGAAACATAAATCTACGGAAACCGCGTTATTGGTGCAGAAGGAAATGATATTAGAAAATTTTGAAAAAAAACTTCTAACGTTGGGTATATTTATAGACTTAAGCAAAGCTTTCGATAGGATAAATCACCAAATTCTTCTAAATAAACTTGAACGTTATGGCATCCGAGGTATCCCATTATCGCTCATAACGTCTTATTTACAATATCGATCCCAATATGTTCGAATTAGAAATTATGTATCTACTACTGAACGAATTTACTCCGGGGTTCCTCAGGGTACACTCTAAGAAAAAAAGGGTGTAGTTGGGTGTATCGGGCGCAGATACACCCCTTTCCGGTCACACACACCCTTCGTAACTAAGCAGGTGTAATGGTACACCAACTACCAGCATCCTCCTCTCCACCCCAAAACGGATCGGCGTAACTGCACACCAGCACTTACACCCCTATCAACTCGTGCTTGGGTTGGATTTAGTTGGATCATGATGGCTATGTGTTTCCGAAAAGTAAAACAAAAATAAAGAAGTTTATTTTCTTATAGATATTTTGCTTATGCTAGTAAGTTTCAGGCATCAACGAGGTTAATTATTTGCTGTTGTAATGCAATGGTAAAATTACTTATGCGTAGTTCAATTCCCGGTTGATACCGGAACTAGAAACATTCACCCTGCGAACTTCAAATACAAAACAAAAAATGATGAAGGAGGACTGGCCCTAGTACGGAGTTGTGCAGTGCGTGTTTAAGAAACAGACAGTGAGATTGAAGCAAAGAAATGTGAAGTGCAGTTTGCTTGGCACAAAATGGTCCCAGCAATGGTGTAAGTGTAAGTATCTGTGCCGCAACCAGAGGTCGCAACACCGAACGCTCTAGAGGGTTAACGCGTTGTTGAACCAATCTGTCAATGTAAACAGGCAGCTTTGGTGAAGCCCATTGGAACAATCGTATGCCGTTCGAGGGACTTGAAATAAGTGACAGCGAAGTTCAAAAGAATCGAAAATCGGGTAGGTATTTCAACGAGCACCGCCTGGCAGCTAACTTCAGCTGCAGTGGGAGTTGGCTGCCAGGTTCGTCGCCGTCGCCGTTCATGCTCGGCTTGTAGACGCCGTTTCTTACCCATGCTATTCTGACGCGTGGTTTCATTCGCAAGAGAGCACATGCAAATGAACCAGAGAAGCCACACGCTGCCGCCGACAGCTTTGTCAGCATGGTGAGGCTTCTACGGCGAGCTGTAATACCTGCTCTGCGTTTTGTGCCGACGCGTCAGCGACACACTGCTAGCTTTTAATCAGTGCAGTCAACTTTCTGCTCGAACGTAGCTGGTGACTATATTACGGTGCTGGAAGATCACTTAGGACTGCTTGTTCGTGTTAAAAATTCCCCGGTGCCGCTAAGAACAGGGCAATGCGACAACGCTTGCGCACTTCGAAAGTCGGCGAAAAACGACCTCGGGTTTGGTTTGAGTGCGTCGTTGTGTCCCGTGGCTATGATAATGACTCGTGTGCATCGCGTATATAGCGGGAGTTTTATATTTTATTTTCATATGAGTAAAGCTATGCGCACTACGTCGTGCACCTCGACTGGAAATGGCAATACGCACGACGCGAAACTCGTATAAAACGAATGGTTACAAGGAGATTCCGAAGCGGTGGCGTGGCATAGTCATTCTACTTCCGGCTGCCGAACGCGTCGGACGTTCGAATCATGAGCTCCGAAGGAGCGGCGATAACAGCCCTCGCCGGCCGCGGTAGTACTGTTTTTCCCGGCTCAAATGAGTCCAGGTTTTTGTTGCCCAAGCTTCCATCAAGTGATGCAATGAAGAAAGCGGTCGTCCTTCACTGCGATATGGCCGGAAGGCCATACAGGATTGAGGATTTCTGGCAACCGCTCGACGAACTGGGGTCTTCGAGGAAGTAGCCGGAATAAGGGCGTACCAGATGTTTCATGTCTGGCTGCTTGACCTGAGGACCTGCGCGGCCAAGCTCGAGCTGGTAACGCAGGACGGCTCACTGTCAAGGGACGCACCTGCATTGTCATGGACCCCTCCAAGCAGGAGGTGCGCATCAAGTTACACTGTGTGGCGTTCGACGTGTTGAACGACACCACTCGCAAGGCTTTCTCGGAGTACAGCAAGGTAAAGGACGTAGCGTTCGACCACTGGAAGGTGCCGAGCTTCGAGAGAGCCGAGTCTACCACTCGGATAGTGCGGCTGGTACTCCGGGAGGGTGTCACCCTTGACCGCCTCCCCCATCAGCTGCGCTTCGGAGGCAGCTTGGTATTGGTCGTTGTGCCTGGGAGGGCCCCAGTATGCCCCCGGTGCCGTAGGACCGGGCATATCCGTCGAGACTGCCGCGCCCCCAGGTGCTCCGAGTGGCACGCCTATGGCCACGAGCGTGACGACTGTGTCCGCTCCTACGCCCAAGCCATGGGACAAGGAGTCAACGAAGACCACCATGAAATGATGGACGAGGAAGAGGCGGAGAAAGCGGCCGCGCCAGATGAAATTCAGGCCAAGCAAGCCAAGAGCGACGACGCGTCCGGCACCTCTCCCAAGTGAGCAGCCCCGTGCTGGCCGGACAAGCCGGCGACTGCGGCTCCTGCAGATCAACCTACAGTTGAGCGCTTGACAGTACCTCCAACGGAGAGTGCCGTGGCTGGTGCTTTGCCATTGTCAGACGAGTTCCCCATCACACCAGAGATGGACGCTGAGCTGGGCTCTGCGAAGCGTAGGTTCGAAGACGTCACGGACACGATTGGCCAGGAACTTCGGCTGCGTTAGCTCGAACGCAGGTGGAGGATGCTGTCGGGCGGGAGCGGAGTGGATGGCCACCAGCGGTCTGGCGCAGACCGCGGAGGATCACGCGACAAACTGTCACAATGAACGGCGGTGCAGGCGGGTTGGTTCTCACTAACCCGTGGTCTCCTTACGAAGTCCTGTCCAAATAGCGACCCTTAATGTCCGAGGCCTCTCAGATTGCAGGAGGCAGAGGCAACTCTACCGACTAGCAGTCGAACAGGACCTCGACATCATCGCTGTGCTGGAGACCAAGGTCGAGAGTGAGGACCAGACCAATCTTATGGTTAGATCTTTTACGGCGCGTTACGAAGTGTGTGTTAGTCACGCGGTTCGGTCGTCAGCGGGCTGTTTGCTGTTAGTACGCCAGAGTTTGGGTGCAACAGTCGAGATGGTGACGACGTGTGCGTCAGGGCGCTTTGTTGTATGTGATTTTTCTTTTTCATTGTATGATTGGGGGGTCATTTGTGTGTACCCTGTACCCCTCCAGTAGGGTTGATGAGCAACGGGTGTTTTTTGATGTTATGCATCAGTACTGCAAAAGTGAGAGCCTTATTATTTTTCTTGGCGATTTAAATTGCATCTGCTCTGCTGGGAACAAGTCGAATTCAATGCCCTATCGCAATTTAAGCACAGAGAGCCTTCTAAGTTTAATCAGCGAGTCCGGCTTAAATGATGTTGGCGAATGTTTGAGGAATGGTCGCGAAATCTAGTACACCCATTTCCAAGGATCGAGTCACGCCTGTCTAGATCGAGCGTATGTTTCTTTAGATTTGATACCATTATGTTTTGAATATCGCATATACCCTGTTTCCTTTAGTTGTCACTGTCTAGTTTCCTTCTGTATGTGTAGTAAATCCCAAGCCAGGAAAGCTTTTAGCTGGGAATTGTGGAAATTGAATGCGAAACTTTTGGAGGATGACGTTTTCACTACCCAAGTGCAGGCCGTGGTTGAAACACTGAAGAACCAGAAAAAATTAGGATATGGCGTGAGATGGGAGCTTTTTAAGCAGGAAATAAAAATGAAAGCATTAGAGTGGGCAGGCATACTTAAAAGCACTGAAAGAAGCAACGAAATGTTATTGTGTAATAATTTGCGGATACTGCTAAACGAAGAAACTTAAGTGCCTGGGGCATTCAAGAACGATATTTCTTTTGTAAAAGGTGAACTGGAGATTCTAGATCGGGAACGATATTGTGAAGCGGTTATTAGAACCAGAGACGAAAGATGGTCAACTGGCGAAGCGCCAGCGTGCGCTGAGCTCCGGGAAAAGATATGCTCGGCGTAACGAGATAAGGGGGGTAGGGAGGAACGGGTCAGTTACGAGCGATAAGGAAGAAAGCGAGCTCGGCATTTTTAGAATATTATGGTAGATTATTTGCGTCCTGTCCAGTAGATGTCCAGCTTTTTAAAGATGAATTTTTGGGTTCCTTGCCGTGCATAGATGACGAAACGAAAGAATTATTAGAATCGACCATCAGCGTAGAGGAAGTGGTCTTTGCAATAGAAGACCTAAACCCGGGAAAGTCTCCTGGCCCAGACGGCCTAAGTGCTGCTTTTTATAAGACTCGGATACAGGAGATTGCCGCAGTCCTAGCCAAAGTATTCAGTGAAGCATATGATTTGAATATGTTGCCTCCATCTTTTTTTTGTCGTCGCTCACAGTGCTAATCCCCGCAGGGGGCACCTGTGAAAGCAGGTGTTTGGAGATTGGCGTCTCCACGGACCCCGAGCTCCGCAGGGGGCGCCTGCACCTTAGGTGCTAGGTGCTTGGTGAGTAGCGTCACCACGGACCCCAGCCACTTTGGCGACACCACAGACCCTGAGTAAAAAGTGGCGAAGACCCACCCACGTCTGGCTGTGTGTGGCGAGCCCGTGTCCAGGGAAAAGGGCATCCTGGTGGTTGAGCTGAGCCCGGGGTAGGTTTGGACCCTTCAGGGCCCCCCGGGCGAGGCAACACACCACTTAGGCCCCTGCTTCCTGTAGACGGGTGTCCTGGCTTGGCCCGACCAGGATGATTCAGTCAGTCGCCACATCTTCTACTATCCCCTCTTATCTTTCTCTTTTCTCTGCTCTTCTTTCTTTCATATTCACCATCTTTGGCGGCAAGGGCTAACCTTGGGTGGCGATAGACCCCTTGTCTAGACCCACATTAGGTTATAGTGTCTTGGTGTTATAGTATATAGTGTTATAGTGTCTGATAGCGTAATGTCGTCAGCAAAACCTTTATTGCTATGGCGCATTACCTATCCCCATGTTGGGCTCCGTGGTGGGTGGTGCGCTACAGACGCCGAACGCCTCCCCATTTATTATGGGTTCCAAACAAAACCAAAAACCTGATCGGGCCCTCAAAAGGGCCCGCACCGAAGTCCTTTACCACCCCGCAAAGTCCCCTGAGCTTTTTAAATTTCCGAAGTTTCTTGTCCTCCATTCTGAGGCGGAAAAGCCGCTTGCCAAGCTTTCTCCCTTCCTTGTTTCTAAAGTTCTTGAAGGTGTTGTTGGTACGAACTTCAATGCCAAAAAGATGGCGTCGGGCGACCTTCTGGTCGAGATAAACACAAAACAACAAAGTGACGCTCTTCTCGCCTTGAACTCCGTTTCAGATTACAAGGTTAGCGTGACACCACACCGCAAGCTGAACACCATTCAGGGAGTCATCTCTGAGAACGACTTGCTCGAAACATCTCAGGAAGAGCTCGTTGAGGGCCTCGTTAGCCAAGGGGTTGTAGGTGCACGCCGCATCACCCTCCGCCGAGATGGTGTCGAACGAAAAACAAGACATATTATCTTGACATTCGATTCCACCACACTACCAGAGACCATAAAGGCAGGATACCTCCAGTGCCGAGTCCGACCCTATGTGCCGAACCCTCAGCGGTGCTTTAAGTGTCAGCGGTTCGGCCATGGTTCGAGGAACTGTCGAGGAAGGAACACCTGTGCAAAGTGCTCCAGCAAGGAGCACGCCACAGATGCGTGCGATAATGAGCCTCATTGTGCAAACTGCAGTGGCAACCACCCGGCATACTCCCGATCATGTCCTATGTGGAAAGATGAGAAAGAAGTCCTTAAACTAAAAGTTACTGAAAACATCAGCTACGTGGAGGCAAAGAAGCGTTTTGCCTTTGTCTCAAAAGGCTCTTATGCCGAGGCCGTGCGCAGGGGACCAGCGCGGCCAGTGGTTTCGATGGGAACGCAGACGTCTCTGGACGACCTGCATCTCCCATCACGGTCCCCCTCCAAACCCCCGAACCGCAAGGTGAATGCTGCCTTGCCAGCATCTACCCCAGAACAGGGGACGATGTCTCCTGCTCAACCGGCCTCTTCGACCTCTCGGGGCCGGGGCCTACCTCCCCACACCTGTGCTCCCCAGAGGAAGCCTGGGGAGGTGCCAAGGCAGTCGACCTCCAGGGTCCAGCTGCCGGCAGCTGCAGACGAGCCCATGGACGAGGGTGGGTCGAGATCTGATGAGGAGGCTCTCCTCTCAAGATCAGAGTCCACCCCTTCTGCCTCCGGTGACTCTAATCGGAGGCAGAACCCCTCTAAAAAACAAAGTGCACCGCGTGTGAAAATAGATTTTAAACCCTAAGGAACATAGCTTTTTAATATAATTTTTATGTTATACTTATTGTGTTTTAAATGGTTAAAAATATAGGGATTATGCAGTGGAACTGTCGCGGCCTTCTACGTAACATAGATGACATCAATTTATTTTTTTATGAGCTCCGCCCTGTTGCTATTTGCCTACAGGAGACTTACCTAACGGACTCGCACACAAAGGTTTTGCGTCATCATCAAGTTTTTAGAAAGGACCGCCATTCCTCAAGCCCTTCGGGTGGTGTAGCAGTGGTGGTTCAGGGTGGAGTGGCATGTGCCAAAGTTCCATTACAAACTTCACTTGAGGCAGTTGCAGTTCGCATCCTTCTTGACCGCCTCATCACTCTAGTGTCACTCTACTTGCCACCTAATGTTCTGCTTCATCTTCACGAACTCCAAGCACTCATCAACCAACTCCCCAAACCTTTTTTAATCCTTGGTGATTTGAACGCCCACCATCCTTTGTGGGGAAGCTCTCGTCAGGACTCCCGAGGTGGAGTTGTTGAATGACTTTTATTATCAACTGGAATCTGCTTATTGAATAAGAAAAAACCTACATTTTTAGTGCTGCCCACAACACTTTTACATCAATCGACCTATCACTATCATCACCATCTCTACTTCCATGCTTTTCATGGAACGTTTTAGACAACCCTTTTGGCAGCGACCATCTACCCATAATTTTAGAGAGCGTTTTACCAGTTTCATCGATACCAACTCGACTTTCTCGATGGAAGTTGGAAAAGGCCGACTGGTCTATTTTTGGTTTAGAGGCAGCACTTGATCCCTCCTTGTTCCTTCATATGACTCCCGAGGATGCAATGCTTTACGTTACAGAATGCATTCTAAATGCTGCTTCCGCTTCAATTCCACAGACTTCAGGAAATCTTCCCCGGAGGTGCAAGCCCTGGTGGAATGAGGAATGTACTTCCACTCGGAAAAGCCAGAACAAGGCGTGGGGAACTTTTCGGCGGTATCCAACTTTCCGTAACTTGATCGAGTTTAGGAAAAAAAGAGCACAAGCTCGATGGACGCGAAAACGGGCAAAGTGGGCTTCTTGGACAAAGTATGTTTCATCCTTAAATAGTTTTGTCACGGCTAAAGAAGTATGGGATCGTCTCAAAAAAGTTCGCGGGCAGTACCATGCTTTCAGGATTCCACTTTTTCCTTCGATCTCAGCATCTCTAACAGGGCAAGCAGACTTCCTCGCAGAACATTTTCAGCGTGTTTGTAGCTCTTCCAATTACAGTACGGAGTTTGTAAAGTTCCGGTCTACCGCTGAAAAACAGAAATTCACTATGTCAGGCTTTAACTCTGTTGCATACAACAAACCATTCACAATGTGTGAACTCGAAGTTGCTCTCAGCTTAAAAAGCAGTCTGCACCTGGGCCAGACAGAGTTCACTACGAGATGCTCAAACACCTCTCTCATGAATCCTTGTACCACCTGCTATCCTTTTTCAATTACCTTTGGGAAGCTGCTGCTTTTTTGCATACTTGGAGATGTGCCCACGTTATACCTTTGCTGAAGCCTGGAAAAGATCCCTCTCTAGCTACAAGCTACCGCCCCATAGCACTTACAAGCTGCTTGGGGAAAACTTATGAAAGGCTTATAAATCGCCGCCTTATGTTTTTTTTGGAGGAGAAAAACTTTTTCGATACTAACCAGTGTGGCTTTCGGGCTGGACGGTCGACTATAGACCATCTGGTCCGACTTGAGACCGTCATACGCGAGGCCTTTGTTCACCGGCAGCATTGTGTGTCCGTATTTTTTGATTTAGAGAAGGCATACGACACTACATGGAGGTATGGTATCCTTCGAGATCTGTACAACTGTGGAGTGCGTGGCCGCATGCTCCGTTGCTTACAGAACTATTTAAGTGAACATACATTTCAAGTTCGATTAGGCTCAACTTTATCCAGTGTCTTCTTACAAGAAAATGGTGTCCCCCAGGGCGGAGTTTTAAGTGCCACTTTATTTGCAGTTAAGATAAACAGTCTAGCTCAAGTTATACCGTCATCCGTTTCTTACTCTCTTTACGTGGACGATGTGCAAATATCTTTTTCGTTTTGCAACCTCTCTAGTTGTGAACGGCAATTGCAGCTCACGATAAATAGGATGAGCAAGTGGGCAAATGAAAATGGTTTTAAATTCTCCCCGGAGAAAACTGTGTGTGTGCCTTCTCCCTGCGACGAGGTCTATCTTTGGATCCATTCTTACAATTGAATAACATAGAAATATCGGTGAAGCACGAACATAAATTTTCAGGCATGATCTTTGATAAAAAGCTTACATTTAAGTCCCATTTAAAGGAAATAAAGCAGAAGTGCTTGCAATCCTCTAACATCCTTAAGGTGCTGTCACATGTATCTTGGGGGTCTGACAGGCGATGCCTCCTACGGTTGTACAGTGCTTTAGTTCGGTCACGCCTGGATTATGAAGCGATTGTTTATGGTTCAGCACGACCTTCCACAGTAAGGATGTTGAATCCGGTTCATCACCTTGGGCTCCGGCTTGCCACTGGGGCATTTCGCACATCACCCGTACTAAGCTTGTATGTGGACACACATCAAATGTCTCTTGGAAAACGGCGACAGTACTTGAGCCTGTGTTATTATTACAAAGTCCTCTCGGATCCCAAAAATCCTGCTTATAGTATTTTACACACCCCTCAGTTCTGTAAATTGTTTGAAAACAAGCCAACAATTGTGCGCCCCCTAGGCTTTCGAGTTCAAAGTATCTGTAACTCTCTCAACCTCCCTGTCCCTTCCACAAGTGGTGTTAACTTGCTAAAATCTATAGAGATAATTGCCCTTTGGAACGAGCTACCCGTATGTTGTGACTGGTCTCTCACCAAATACAGTAAGAAGACCGTTGCTCCACAGTTTCTTCAGAAAGAGTTTATACCTTTACAAGAAAGGATATCTAGAGGTTGCAACGAGTACTATACCGACGGGTCGAAATCTTTAAGTCACGTTGGTTGTGCAGTTTATTCTAGTAACTTTGGAAGAGCTGTGCAGCTTGACTCAATGGCAAGCATCTTCACCGCAGAGCTCTATGGTATTTTATTAGCCATTGAGCATATTCTGGACAACAATGTATTGAACGCAGTCATTTTTTTCGATTCGCAAAGTGTCTTATCTGCTATTTCTTCCAGAGTTTCTACAAAGAATATACTTACACAACATGTTCTTATAAAGTAAACAGAGCTCTTCGCCTTGGATGCACTATCAAATTTTGCTGGGTACCGAGTCACGTAGGAATCGCAGGAAATGAGAATGCAGATCGCCTGGCTGCATCTGCCACACACTCAGTAGTATCTTTTGGCCTGCCCTACCAGGACTTTAAACCACTTCTAAAGAAATCTCTTTTAAAGACTTGGCAGCTAGAATGGGACAGTGAAACCAATAATAAGCTCCACGTGATAAAACCCATGATAGGCATCTGGGAAAGTTCATTCCACAAGAACCGCCACCTTGAGGTTCTGCTTTGCCGCTTGAGAATTGGCCATTCACGTTTGACACATACATACCTTCTAAGTGGCGAAAATGTTGCAGTTTGTGCCCATTGTGGGGAATTACTTAGTTTTACACATTCTATGGGAATGTAGGTTTTATCATCAACTGCGCGTATCATGTTTTCCTGAACTCTTTAGAAACCATCTTCCCTTTCATCCTATGTTTTTACTTGGAGACAATGCCTTAGTACCACTCGGACGAGTTTCTGATTTTATTAACAAAACTGGATATCTACACCAGTTATAAAAAGTCTCTCTAGCCTACCATCTGTTTCATTCGATCTTTAAAACACATTTTGTTTGGCGCATTATGGCCACCGTTGCCGCTGCGCCATTAAAATCTTAATCCTATCCTATCCACAGTGCTAATCCCCAAATGAAGCGGTTAAGTTGCAGCAGGTCACAGCGTATTGGCCAATCAGTCTGACTAATGTCGACTACAAAATTTTAATGAAGATCTTAGCAAGGAGGTTGCGAACTGTAATATCAGAAATAGTGGGGCCCCATCAAACTTGCGGCATAAAAGAAAGGACTATTTTCGCCAATATCCATAAAGCGCGCAGTGTTCTCGAGTGTTGCGACGCAATGCATACTTGCGTTGCGATGCTCCAGGTAGATTTGGAAAAGGCCTTTGACCGTGTGCCTCACGACCTGCTTTTAACCATTCTCGATCATGTGAGCGTCGGCGCTGTTATCCGCGAAGGTGTCAGCATGGCGTACAACGGTTGCTCGACGAGACTTATGGTGAACAAGTCGATTGGAAAACATATAAAAGTGAATTGACCCGTCCGCCAAGGGTGTCCTTTGTCTCCTCTTCTTTTTTGTATTTACATAGAATCCCTTTGCATTAGTATTTTTGAAAACAGTTCCATCAGTGGTTTTGAGCTTCATGCGACCGAAGTTAAAGTGTTGGCGTATGCTGGTGATATTGCAGTGTTTTGTTCCAACCACGAGAGTATTGTTAAAGTTGTTCACACGCTTCGTTTTTGCGAAGTTAGTGGCAGTTCTGTTAACTGGGCCAAATGCCTGGGATTTTGGCACGGAGAGTGTACTCCATGTTCGTTTGCCAACATGCAGTGGGTGACCACCCCCGTAAAATATTTGGGAGTGCCTCTAGAAAATTATTGCGACAGCAAACCATATTGGCGTGGGCAGGCGGTGGAACTTCGCAAAAGAGTAGAAAATATTTTTGCACGGGCCACAGTCCGCAATTTGTTTTTTGTCAGCAAACTAGTACATTCTACAAGTCTTGCATTTTTCGTGGGTAAATGTGCAGAAATTGCACCGGGTATTTGCGGTGTTTGTCTGGGGCTCCACGTGGGAGCGATCAAGTGGGATGAATCTTTTCCGGCGCGTACGCAATGGGGGGCTTAGTTTGACACATTTGTTTTTACGCCATGTTTTTAATCTGTTCATGTATTTTCGGGACGTAAGTAACCCCTTTTTGCGCACCGTTTGTCAAGTGAGAGTTGCAAGCAGGTTGCCTGAGCTGATTGTTTCCACGTCTTCTATGTCGGGTGGCATTCATGGATATGTAAAGGAAGTGGTTGCCTCATGTAAGTTTTTGTTATCTCGTTTTTCAGTTGAGTATTTGAGTGAAGTTCCTCGGAAAAGATTGTATAAAGCTGTGTGCGGTAGTGTGTTCCCTGTACCTCTATACAGAGCCTTATACTGTGCAGGCCCAGGGCAAGATGTTTTAAAGTGCGTTAGTATTGTGGTGCCCGCATGCACCTGGACTTCTTTAAATTACATTCAGGTACGCTGCCGGTCAAGACGTGGCTAAACGAGAGGAGACTTTTCGTACCGTAAGGGGATCACTGTTTTTTATGCAAGAAGCCAGAGACAGTCGAACTCGTGTTTCTTGAGTGCTGGGACGGGGTCTTCTTCCGGGACATCCTCCAACGTACCCTGAAAAAGGGCCTCCCCCTAGACGCGCATGGAATCTGTTATCTTTCGGTTAAAACCGAGGAAGGTTTTCCCTTTGACCTGGTTATGCTGTTGGGCCTGCGTAGTATTTGGAAGTCCCGAATGGCTGTACACAATGCCGACAATAATGTGCGGGAGGCGGCGGAATATTTTAGTGAAAGTGTATCTTTGTTTGTTGAAGTCAACAGAGCACAGAAGTGTGAGCCTGAGTGGCTTCCGTGCATTGAGGCACTGTTGCCCATGAAACATTTCTAGCCCCCGACACCAGTCACCTTCGACTGGTTTAGTTTAGCCTTGCCCTGTTTCCTATGTTTTGATCAATATGTCTGCCTATTTGACTGTGTAAAAATCCGGCAATAAAGAAAGAAAAGTGGCGTGGCATAGTGGTAAAGGTTTTTCTTCATACGCAGCGGACCCCAGGTTTGATCCCCGGTTTGGGCGTGTTTTTATTTTTGCTTTCTAGAAAAATATTATTGTCGAGCATTTGGCGATATTTACGACATTTCTTTTTTACGATTAACACTGAAAAAAAAACAAATGTTGTCAACGAAACTTCGCAGAACTAAATGGTATGGGACTCCCACTCCCTTTCCGGAGGTGCAACTGGGGACAGCGGGGCTTGGGTTGCCGGCTCCGCTGTCCCCCGGGGGTGGGGTTTACGGGTGAAGTTTTGTAATTAGTAGCCGCATATGGAACGCAAGAACGCAGGCGGGGGGGGGGGGGGAGGGGTTAAGTTAACGCGCTCACCGGTGATACATGTGCCGTCCGAAAAGGGTAACCCAAATGGCATGAGCTCTCCGCGTGTAGTGCGTATAGCCATTTCGGTAGTTCGATACTTTAGACCCATGTTACGGATAAAAAAAAACAGAACGTGGGATGGCCAAAAAACATGCTTTTCGTTTAAGGCTTGTCAAATTATGAGGCGCTGGAGAAATGCAGCCTTCTGCGTTAAGTCCTTATTTCGAACTCTTTTTGTTCACCTTCCGCCCATTGAAAAGCATGCGGGAAGGGCCTTAGAACGCACCTGGTATCGCTGCGCCGCAGCATTCTTCCTCACGTCTGACCCCGTTCGTAAAATGGCGTCAGCTGTTGCTGGCTTCAGGTGGCGGTACCGTGCATGCTTCTATTCATTCGGCGTTCATTGCCATGGTGACGGCGAGGAAAGCAGACGTGAGGAAGAATGCTGCGGCGCAGCGATACCAGGTGCGTTCTGAGGCCCTTGCCGCATGCTTTTCAATGGGCGGAAGGTGAACAAAAAGAGTTTGAAATAAGGACTTAACGCAGAAGGCTGCATTTCTCCAGCGCCTCATAATTTGACAAGCCTTAAACGAAAAGCATGTTTTTTTGGCCATCCCGCGTCCTGTATTTTTTATCCGTAATATGGGTCTAAAGTATCAAACTGCCATGAAGATTTTCCTAGTAGTAAACAGAAAAGAAAATTTGATATTTGCAGCCCTGAACTCTGCAATTCCAGGAATGTCTTTTTTGCTGTGTTTCAGCCATCGCTTATTAGAAATAAAATACACTCTAAAGTGTAAATGCTGTCCCAGTCAATGCAAAAAATTTTTAAATTTGCCTTTTTCTTTTTTTTTATGGAATGAAAATAAGCATACCTGTTGTAACTGTGTTGAAGGAGATTTTTCGCTTCTATTCTTTCTGTGAAATATCTTGAAGCAATTCTCGCCATAAAGAAATAGGTAAGCCTTGCACTTCTCACAGTCTAGGCAGCTGCAGCCGTCACCTGTCTTCGGCAAACCCTAGTTCTGGCAAGCCTTCGTCAAGCAGTGGAAGCTTCTCAACTCTGCTTTTCAGTGTTCTGTTCTGTGGGTCACAGAGTGAAAACCCGGCAACAAAGCAATAGAAAGCAGAATATTTATCACATCAAAAGAATACCATCATATGTACAGATCCAACATCGAGCAGGCAACTAGGCCAGCAGAGCATCCACCTTGTGAGCCCGGCGTCACTGCTCGTGACCATCAGTGTGGCACGTGTGAACGCAGTCGTGCTATGTCCTACATCTCTCCCCCCCCTTTTTTTCAAAAAGTGAAACAAAAAATAAATGAAATAATCCAGGACTGTATGCAGTTCTACTATCCTCCAAAAGTTTGTTCATGTCAGTTAGCACCAAGGTACTGACCAAAAGTTCAGTCCTGCGCTTTCCCTACAGTGTCCGAAAGCGTTCCGGAGGTACAGCAAATCTTTCACTCTTTGTGTGTGTATAAGTTGGGTCTTGGCACGATGCGCTCACTTTGGTGCTTGCGTTTGAGTCTTCGGTAATGTCTACAATACGTGAACTCTGCTTTGGAAGCAAGACTAGGTGTGTGTGCGATTTCGGCGAACAGACTTTCCATCAGTTTCTACCCAGCAAGACCTAGGCTCCTCTGATTGGCTGCTGAAGACACCTTGACGTAGATCAATCAACCAGACGTCCATATCGTCATCCAGTAAGGGCAGATCCCGGACGCCGTGTTGTCAGTCGTAGCCTTGTTTCTGCTCACGGCGATGCTCACCCTCAAATTATGTTAGCTGCTTCTCGTCAGGCATGTGGGGGCGAAGACTCTTTGCTCTCACTGAGAGTTTGTCGTGCGAAGCCTTCTTCCCATCAGCAGCTCAGAAGGGCTGTAGCCCTTCTGGAGAGGACTGGTCCAGTTCGCAGGGAGTGTCTCGTAGGGATCCTTCGATTTATCTAGAGATCCTTTAATTATTCTTACCACTGCTTTGGCAAGCCCGTTAGTTTGAGGGTAATGGGGACTCGAGGTTACGTGGCAGAAGTTGTACTTCTGCGCACACTTTGCAAATTCAGAATGGCACGTCTTGAGAAACTGGGGCCCGTTATCTGAGACTACCGCTTCTGGAATCCTGTGTCTCGCGAAAAGAGACTTGCAATGGTTGACAACTGCTGCTCTGGTAAGGCTGTTCAGGCGGACTAACTCGGGATACCGTGAGTAATAGTCAGTGACTATAAACTACCATTGACCATTTAAGAAGGACAGGTCCATCCCAATCGTTGCCAGGGCCTTTCTGGGAATTCCGTTGGTTTCATTGGCAGTTTCCTGTTTCGACTATGGTTCAGACATACGTTACACTTTGCCAGGTTTTCGATTTCTGTGTCAATATGGGACCACCACACCGAATTTCTCGCTTGTGCCCGACATTTTTCTATGCCAAAATGTCTTTCATGAAGCTGATTGAGGACTGACTCGGAAGTTTCGAGGAATAACGACAATGAGACCACACATCAAGATGTCTTCCCCCATGGCAATGTTGTCTTTGAATGGCCAGAATGCCTTAGGTCTGCTCCTACATTGCGGCGAGATGGCCATCCACTTGTGCATAACTCTATGATCTGTTTACATTCCAGGTCCAGCTTTTGTTCAGCGGCGATTTGCTTCAGGCTCGGATGAGTCACCGGTAGAGAGGACGTCGCGTGCTCCACGAAGCCCTGTATCTCCTCGGCGAGCTCTGTTGTTTCGGACTGTTTGACTGGAGACCTGGAGAGGGCGTCACCCGCTGTGAGGTCTTTTCTAGAAACATACGAAATGTCGTAGGTATATCTCGTGAGGCGCATTTGCATCCTCTGGAGCCGTGGTGTTAAGTCGTAGATCGCCTTTGATCCAAAAATAGAAACCAGTGGCTTGTGGTCGGTTTCTAGATGGAAGTCTTTTCCGACGAGGAAGTCCCAAACTTTTTCACATGCCCAAACTTGGTCGAGGCCTTCCTTTTCAATTTGTGCGTAGTGGCACTCAGTGTCAGAAAGAACTCTTGATGCATAGGCTATGACCTTGAAATGTCCGTTCTCCTTCTTCTGCAGGATGGCACCCAGACCGTACGAAGGCGCGTCCACTGTCACCACAGTCTTTTTGCTCGGGTCGTATATGCCGAGTACAGAATCTGATGACAAACGGGTCTTCCATCTTTTGAAGGCTTCTTCTTGTGGGTTTTTTCATACAAAGTCCTGTTTTGATGACTACATTGATGACAGCGGCTGCAGCAACTCGGCCATGTTTGGGACAAATCTTGCCAGATATGTTGCCGTTCCAATCACATGCCTTAGTTCTTTCTTGGACGTAGGGCTGGGCATCTCAGCAACAGCACAAAGTTTTCATTGTAGGGTCGTACTTCGTTGTTTTCTAGGAGGTGACCCAGAAAGGAAATTTGGGTTTTGCTGAACTGGCACTTGTCCATGTTCAGGGTGACTCCTGTAGTACTGAGACGACTCATAAAGCGTCGTAGCCATTCATCGCGTTGCTGTCTTATCGACCCCCAGATGAGCACGTCATCCATGTGGGAGACGACTCTGTCGAGACCTTCTAGGATTGACGCCATTTGTCTCTGGAAGTGCTTGGGAGCTGAAGAGATGCCAAATGGCAAATGGTTGAAACAAAACTGCTTGAACGGCGTGACGAAGGTGGTAAGAAGCTTGCTGTTTTCGCTGATTGGGATTTGCCAGAATCCAGAATTTGCGTCCGTCCTGGAAAACAACTTCGTTTCTTGAAGCAGGCCCAACATGTGCTCCACGGCAGGGATGGGGTGCCATTCTTGCAAAATGAACTTGTTCAGTTACGTGTAGTCGACGCAGATGCGGAGTGCTCCAGATGATTTACGCACAACCATCATTGTCGCACTCCAAGATGTTGGCTCAGCAACCAGTGAGATCACCCCTTCGCTCTGCATATGAATGAGTTCCTGCTTTGTTTTCTCATAGAGTAACAGGGGTACCCTTCAAGGAGACGTTGGAGCAAACGGTTTGGCTTTGAGCTTTAACTTGACGTCGTATTCTTCTTTCAGGAATCCAAGACCAGAGAAGAGGTTTGGATATTTGGACTCAACATTTTCTTTTTCGATGATGCCGACCCATGCTGCGAGTTTGCTGAGAACATCTAGGTTTTCAATGGCAGGTTTCCCCAGAAGTAGTGATTTTAGACTTCGGAGTATGTGCACATCTTCGAGACATTCTCGTCCCTTGCCCACAACAACGAGTGGTTTATTGCTGGGGCCGTTGAGGGGACGTCTCGCTGGGTGGAGCTGTATCTTTATGAATAAGGTGTGGAAGAGGTCTTCTTGAGGTATGGTTTCGTTTGCTCCTGTGTCGACCCTGAACACACCTTCCTTGCTGTTGATCGCAGCCACATCCATATTTCGTGCTCTGCAAGGCCCAAAAAACCTGGTTCTTCTTGAACGCTGCGGACAGTTGGTGTCGAACGGCAAACGGTAGTAAAGTGCCCTTTCTTTGGACATTTTCTGCAAGTAGCATCCTTTGCTGGACACACACTTTTAGAATGATGTTAACGGCCACACCATCCACAAGATCCTGTCTGCTTCCTGCCACTTGAGGCTTTTGCAATCTTTGTAGTTGAAAGGCTTGATGCATCGGCGGGAGTTTTTTCTAAATTCTTTCGCGTGAACGGTTGACTTTTCCTGGCTCATACGTTGTCTATGATGACTTTTTGTGCTTGTCCGTTGTCCAATTGTGCCTGTTGCTGACGAACAGTCTCGTGTTGGCATGCAACAGTCAATGCTTTCAGAAAATTTAGGTCTGTGTCGAGTTGGTCTTTCAGACACCTTTCTATCTTTGAGGCCACGAGAGTCTATCTCGGATGAGTTCTTCTCGAAGGACCCCGTAATTGCAGGTGTCTGCCAGTGCATGCAATGACGTGATGAAGTCTTCAACCAACTCACCGTCCTGCTGAATCCAGGTGTTGAAGCGTGCCCTTTCTAAGATAATGTTCCGACAGGGAATGAAGTAGGCGTCGAACTTGCTCAGGACCACCTCGAAGTTCTTCTCTTCAGCGTCGCTGAGTGTGAATGTGTTGAACACCTCTTCGGCTTGGGTGCCCATTAGGTACACCATTGCGTTGACTTGGTTTGCTTCAGGTCTTTCGTGCAGCACCGATGCCGTGCGGTAGCAAAAGAATCTTTTCTTCCAGGTTGGCCAGTCATTTGGAGTTGCAAAAGCAAATGGCTTCGGCTGTGTAACCTGGAAGGATGCCATGGTCTCGGGCTTCGTTCTCAGCGGCGTACTTGAAGCTTGGCTGTGGTCGAATGTTTCGACGCCGTCAGCCTTGGGCAAATCAGGAGCTTGAGGCATTGCTGTTGTTGACCACTTCCTCTTACAGCCTATTGGAAAGCAGCTTCACTTTTGACACCATGTTCTATTCTGCGGGTCGCAGAGTGAAAACGTCATGGCCGGCAACAGGGAAATAGAAAGCAGAACATTTATCACATCAAAAGAACGGCATCATATGTACAGATTGAACATCGAGCAGCCAGCCAGTCAGGCCAGCGGGGCATCCGCCTCGTGAGCCCAGCGTCACTGCTCGTGGCCACCGATGTGATGCGCGAACGCAGCCGTGCTATGTCACAGATCCAGCATTTGGCACTTGGCCCCATCGCAGGCCTCTTTTTCTTTGCCACGTTGGTCAGTTCTTCAAGCACCATCTGGCATGCTAACAGTTCCACCGCATGCTTCTTGGGAATACTATTTCTAGAACAGCACCCTCAGTATTTGATTTGGGCAGAAATTAGAGAAAGAGAAAAATCACCTTCAAAGTCGACTTCCTTATTATGATGCGTATCCATAACATTCCATCATTTGGTCACAGATGTCCATGCCACAAACTGTTAAAGAGGTTATATGAAAGTTTTTGAGATAAAAGCTCAGAATTGTCTGTTCCAAAAGTGGGAATCTGCTCCAAAATGCATTGTTCCCTGCTACAAGAGCTGCTCCAAATCGCCACTTGTCAGTTCCACCACTGGGTGCGGCAACTGGTACGAGGCAGGAAAATGACTTTTTCGTATCCCGAAGGAAGAGAAAAACCGAAAACTATGACGTTTGTGGTTGTCGCGGGTCAGCAGAAAGGCCTTTGCTCCTGCCTCTCGTACTCGGCTGTGCGAGGTAAGTTATATTATTGCGATAATTAATGTTAAAGTTCAGAGAAATGAATGAACACAAATTGCAATGTTTGTAGGATAAGTTTGACGAGGATCATTCCTCTGGAAAATGTGGGAACGGTGGCAAACATAAGCTAGTGTGGAATGCCGTGCCTTCAATCTTCGCCCACAACCACAAGAAGGTGCCATGAAGAGCTCCTCTTCCCGAAAAACCGAGCAAAATTTATAGGGTGTATTTATAGTATTTAAAACTAAGTTAATCGACTGCTGCTGTAAAGACCTGCCGCTAGCTCACCGTGAAATTATCTCGTATTACTGTATCATGTGTCCTACGCGCGCGTACGTATACACCAACTCATGTTTACAAACAAACCGGAGCGCCCCTAGCAGACGCCACCGGCGCCGCGCATGCGCGGTGGATGGTGGGCAAGAAGCCCGCCGTCGCCCATAAACAAACCATTGAATTGCGTTGTTGTCGGCGTCGATGGGAGTCCCCGTGCTCTTTTTCGCGTTGGAATTGTTGATTCTACGTCCTCCTAACAATGTCCGACTACTTGAGCGGCTTCAGCAAACCTATCGAGGCAAAACTTTGCGTGAATAATGTGATGTGCGGCGATTCATTTCACGTGGACGCCGCAGAATGGGCGCTAAAGTCCGACTCCCACGATGAAATTCTGCTCGCTATTTTCCGTCGCGACGTCGCTCGGACTGCGAAAGCGTGGACCGTAGCTGGGATGGTGGACATCGATACTGAAAACCGCAAGTAGAATCGAGCATTACAAGTCGGTGATGGCCACTGGTAACAATGATCAACAACTTCTTGTATCTGTTTACACTTAGCCGACTTACCCCAACCAACCTTCAAAAGCGTTTTGAGGCCTGCACTTAGTTCTTATCGCAATTACCGGGTCAACGTTTGGTTTACGGGCCGCTGTTGTTTGAATGCGCTAATGACAAAAAGCAGACAAGTTTGAAAGAGCAGACGACAGTTCGAACGCATGCACAATGGAGTACAGGCAAGAAGCACCGCATCCCGTGTCAACAAACCATTCTAATGTCACGTCGGCGTCTGTGTGAGTCTGCATACTCTTTTTCGCGTTGGAGTTGTCGATTCTACGTCCTCATCGCAATGTCTTACCACTTTAATCGCCTGAGCAAAATTATCAAGGCTCGTTACGCCGCTAAACTTTCCATAAGTAATTTGACGTGCGGCGATTCATTCGCATGAACGCTGCAGAATGGAGGCCAAAACCATGATGAGATTCTTGTAGCTATTTTCGGTCGCGACATCGCTCGTGCTGCAAAAGTGTAGAAGGTAGCGGCGATGATCGACGTCGATACTGAAAATCGGAAGCGTTAACAGACCAAGCGTAACAAGTCGGTGATGGCCACCGGTACCAATAATTAACATCTTGTATCTACTGTTTACACCGAGCCTACTTAAGTCGTTTGAGGCCTGCGATTACTTCTTATTGCAATCACCGGGTCAAAGTTTGGTCTACGGGCCGCTTTTGTTTGAACGAGCAGACGACAAAAAGCAGACAACTTTGAAAGAGCAGACGAAAGTTTGAACGATGAGGCGGCCGTGTGAATTTGAAGACGCACTGAACCCGTGGGTGGTCCAGACAACTTGGGAGTTTTCTCTCATTCATGTTGGAACCAAGCAAATACATCTGGCGACACCAAAGTGTGGCCCGCACACGCAATCGTAGTTCGGCAGAGTCTGGTTTGCCCTTTTCACGGCTACTATCCACGTTCTCGGACGAACGGAGGGGGCAAAAACACATGAAAACTGATCTTCAAACCTTTCCAGACTCCCTTGGTAAGGCCCCCATCGCAGCATTTTGACGAGGAGGCAGGTTTTTTGTCTAGTTTCTTCCAAAGGAACACAGGAATGCATGTCTGACACGGCGACTTCTTCCCACCACCCCAGGCCGGAAGTGCGTCCGGCGCACCACCACCGCGGCGTGACGTAGGAGAGTCGAGTTTGTGTATACGGTACCGCAGACCTTGTCGGGCACTGACTACACGTGTGTGTGTGCCGTTTTCTCTTTTGCAGGTGTGACTATATTAGGGCGTTTTAACTTAGAGAACATGGAACGAAATTTCGCGCTGCAGAAGCCAGGCACCCTGGGTTCAATAGCAACCCCTCCCCGTTTAGATCTGGATGAGCATCGTACTGGCACACTTTTGTGTATCACTACTGCGTGATGTACACTAAAGACCCCCAGGAAACCAGACATACTGCACTGGCTAAGTTGCCCATCCAAAGCAGGGACCCGTCACATTATTTGGGTGGCTGACCAACCAGCAATAGCCACATGTTCCTCTGCGCGAATTAATTTACTTTAGAAATTTTAGTGAATCACTATCAAATAGGTGGCAGTGGATACAATCATGCGCTCTGTCTCTTCTATTCTAAATGGAAGCTAACCAGGAATTAAGCTTAATGCACGCTATTGTTACTAAAGCCAACAATGAAAGTAATAGTCGAGAAGCAGTTGTAGACAGAAACAAAGCCTACAGCATATGTGCAAACAAGGGGGGCATCACCAAGTTTGTGGTTTCACATGTTTTCCGATTGAATTGTATGGTCGGTTAGCTTCGGTGGCACTTTAGGTGGGTGCAGGGATATATGCAAAGTGCCACCAAGAAGCTGTGTGTAAGCGATTTGAGTTTACTCCTAGACTAGCCATTTTGAACTACCATATTTGGGTCGAGGTACAGTATTTGTGATGAAAAAAGAAAAATATTCCAACCTGAGATAGCGTATGGGAGTTCAAACAGAAGAAAGTGAGTCTATCGAAAGTATGTACCGAATGTCTCCACTTTAGACGAGAAATTTAGCCAGTGCAGTATGACTGTCAGCCTGGGGACTTGAATGTCGATCACACAGTAGCAACACAAACACACTTAGTGTTGGATAAGTACATAAAAAGAGTTCTTAAAGTCAAGTGCAACGGGGTTGAGAGGTTATGTACTTCAAGTAAAGTAGTAAGTACATTGGGGGCAATGTACCTCAACAAAGGTGCTTAAATACAGTGTACTTTTAAATTAAAGTACAACAACACATTACTTTATTATATGCATAGTCCCACGGCTAATTAAGCATGGTAGGGACAAGGAAAATCCCTACAGATTTCCCCAGCACCGTTCTCCTTTTAGGCGCTCGTGTAACGCTCAACATGCAACACTGACAAAGAAAAGTAAGGAAGTTCATCTTGGCACAACGAAAATGTTTCACACACTTAGTCCTTCGGCCTCACCATTCATGGATAAAAGAAAAGATCCCACTTTGGGACCAGTTCACCATCCAAGTACAAGTCAAGGCGTTGAGAGCACACTTCTTCTCCTGGCTTCCTAAGGTAGAAGTTGCCCGTCCGGTGCACCTTGAAGCTATACTTGTGCCTGCGGAAAGCCTCCACCTGGAGCGCTTCCAGAAGAAGGATTGGGTCCCCATCAATTATGTACACGGCAGTTACTTGAGCAAAGCTCAGACTGGTTGTCTTGTCCATGACGAGTATGGCATCCCTGCGGTAGTCGCCCGTGCTGGTGCTGATGGATTTGGCCTCCCAAACTTGACCTTTGCTTGCCAAGCTCTGTGCGCAAGGGGGCAGCGTGCCAGGGTCTACTTTTCTTGATCCCAGGGCAGAGAGAGGCTTGTCGAGGACGTAGGTCTGGTGTCGGTAGCTTTCCAGAAGCTGATGGCGCATTGTTAGCGTTTTGCATATGTTCCGGAAGTTCTTCACTTTGGAGGCCATGCTTTTGAAATACTGGTGTTTTTCCTCAAACCTCATGCACCAGAACTGCCGGAGGGGTCCAAACTCCGAGATAATACGAGGGTAGTGCACCATGTAGTGCAGTTTGGCAGTTACGCTGGCGGATGGGTACAGGTCATGGTAGGCGCGTAGAAAATCTTGAATTTGGTCTTCCAGGTATGGTAGAAATCCAGCTGGAACTTCGGTTGCTAGGACCATGTCGACAATCTCGCGATACCTCAGGTACAGATCCCAGTGTGCGTTGCCCTCGGGAAGGTTGGATGCAAGCATCTGGGGCAGTAGCCGGAAAAGGCACCCCTTTTGCGAGGCGGTGCCCTTTAAGGCACGATGGTCCTTGGCAAAGTTAGGGTCCAAGTCTTCGGGCTTGTTTTTTTTTGTCATGAAAACCCACCTTGAAGGCAGCTACCTTCTTGAAATCTGCCAATTCAAGCGTTCCTTCGGAGACAAGGCCTTGAAGGACGTGGTGCAACACAAGTGCAACTCCTCCTTCAAAGAGGTCGTGCATCAGATCAGGCATGAGCTGCTTGGTGACGTCGAAGTGTCCCAGTGCCAGCATAGGAGAAGGTCCTGTGACACCATACATCTTCTTGAGTGCTGGGTTGACTGCAATTGCTGTCAGATGTTCTTTGTGTGTGGCTGCACTCCTTAACGCACACAGTCCCTCTCTTGTAAGGTCTGGCAGCTTTGGCTTGAGGGCCATGCAAATGCGGCAGACCCTGCCACTGCTAAAGCAGCAGGAAAACCCACCAAGTTTGTTTAAGGAGAGATTATCACCGCAAACTCCTACAACTGCTACTTTCACGGTGACAATGCTTCCCTGCATTTGGACCTGAAGCCCATTGTTGTTGAGCTCGTTCAGGTCATGAAGGAGGGGTTGTAACAATTTGTCTAGGCCCTCCCGCTCAACGTCCTGGTATTTCGCCATCAAGGTGAGGTGGATGTTCTTGAGCTCCGACCGATAGCGTGGGTGCAGGTTAAGCACCGAAAAGTAGACGACAAGCAGCTTGTGTCTCTTCTGCTTCGCCCCTAGGGGATTCGTGATGCCCAGCTCGTCCGTATACAGCAGAATGTGCAGCATATGCACAGGTTCATTGTGGACTTCTTTGATTGCCTTGCCATCGCGGAAGCACCGCAGTATTTGCGGCTCGGTCGTCTCTTGTTCAGTCTCCTGTAGGAGATGTTTTGACAGCTCAGGTACTTGAAGCAGGTTCTTGATCACCTTGCCAATGGGCACGTATTGAAAAGACAAGCTTTGAGGATTTGCCAGAGAGTGTTCCTCAGGTTTCACGTAAGGCAGGTTGCCCATGGCGAACTGTTCTCGCTGGTACGTGCTTTTCACTTGTTCGAACAAGCATCCTGGGAACTCGTTGCCAAATATTCTGCGACTGTCCTTCGGGTCATTGGCACCAAAGATCTCCCCGGCTTGTTGGGCCTGCTTTGCATACTTGCTTAGTATGGTTTCAAGAAGGCACTGAAAATCGCCAAAGATTTTCTCTGATGTAGCATGTGGAACTTTATGTTCCTCTGCTAGCTTGAAGAAGAACATGCAGATGTTCTTCTGCACTCCCTGCACGAATTGGTCGAAGGTCTCCCATGGAGGGGCGGTAGGCCCGGCATTGCGCGGCGAGGCAGAGGGTCCCTCATCTGAATGCAGGGGGTCGGTGCTCCCACAAGCTTCTGGTTCTTCAGTATCAACGTCGCAGAATCCAGAGGTGTTGCCATCCGATGGCGTGAGGTACTGACGGTGGTGGCGATAAAGGTGACTGCGATAGGATTGGAACACCTTGTACGTTTGACAGCAGCCATCAACCCCACAGCGCACAACAAAGTTCGACTGAGAGCTGTGTACCTCCGCAATGTGCGTTACTACGCGCGTAAGTTTCTCCGCGAAAAACGGACAAAGGAAGCAACGGTGAAAGGTCATCTTCAACGGAGAAAATCACATAGTTCATACCGGTAAATCACCTCAACATCGGACCCGCGGGAAACGGGAACACGGAAGGGTGGGGGGAACGCCGCCTGTTTCGGGATCGGAAGCACGGACTGGAGCAAGGGCCAACCACGGGTTAATGGGCTAACGACTAACGTTGCTATGAAAATACGCTTCTCGGCGTTACAGAGGGGGACAAAGAAAAAGCGAAACAAGCGAGAGAGGTTGCGCAACGCGGGAAGGAGCATGAAAAGGGAAAGGGTTCGTGAGGAACCTGGGGGAGCACCTCTGTTTTTTAACAGAGTTTTTTAACCGACGCGCCTGTCCCTAGATGGCGCCAGTGGTCAAATAAGTGCGGTAGGGAGGCGGCGGCGGCCCTTCGCCTCGGTGGGTTTGAGCCGTTTGAGCCATAGAGTTACTGTTTGAGCCACTGATCTCTACAGTGGTTTGAGCCATAGAGTTGTTACAATAAACGCCAGAGGTTTAGGTGGCCCTAGTGTGCTGTTGCATTTTGAAGCAGACAGCAAGCAGTCAGAAATTGACTTCCGGTAATGCTCTTCTATTGGAAAAAGCGAGTGCATTTTCTCTCTGCGCTGCGCAGCAAATATCACGAATAATTTGTACGCACTAGGCACATTGGAACATTTCCCAGACACGCAGACGAAATAATTGGTCAGTTACAGCAATTTTATTTGAAATTCGTGGCATAAAAAACGGTGCTAAAATCGCTTCGTACGTGTATTTATGCGCACTGTCGGACACTGTTAGCGCGAGGGAGGAAGTGGCCGAGTGGGCTAACGCGTCTCAGCTCGGAGCGTGGAGCGAAAGCTTGCGCTGGGAACCTCCTGGGTTCGATCCCCGCCGCCCCCGCCCGTTTCGATCTGGATGAGTTTCGTGCCGGCACGCGTTCGTGTGATCACTACTGCGTGATGCACGTTAAAAATCCCAGGTTAGCGGTTGTACCGCACTGGCTAAATTTCTCATCTACAGCTAAGAGACCGATTACCCGTTGAGGTGCATCTCCATCAAGGCTGTATAAGCATAAAGAGCAAGCCAATTTTCTGTTAGCGCGAACACGGTCGAAACGGGCAGTGGGTGGGGGTAACTTTATTTTTTATTTCGAGTTCCGTCGGACGTAACTTTAATTTTCACATTGGTTCCGTCCGACGTAACTCTAATTTTTATTTGGAGTTCCGTCGGACGCAACTTTAATTTTCATATTGGGTTACGCCGGACCATAGAGTTATTATAATGTACGCTAGAGGTTCAACTGGCGCTAGTGTCTATGCGACTTCCGTGACGCAAATTGAAGCAGACAGCAACCAGTCTACTTTTGCGGTGCTCCTGTGCATTTCTATGGGAAAACGCGCGTGCATTTTGTCTCTTCGCCGGAAAATAACATGGAACACTTTGGTTATTTCGGTCGTACCGAATAGTATTTGTCTTAATTAACATTGTAAAAGTGTAATTGCTTTAGTTAGCGCATTTTTCTTCATCAGTGAGCGATGTTTAACTTCGCTGCATTTCAGTCCCAAACGTGTGTTCCGCAGCAGGTGTGTAAAAACAAGCGGCGATTCACAGCAAAATTACGATCGAAACGAATATAGACTGTGTTCAAGGCTCGCCAGCATTCCGGTGACGCTTGTATATTGATAATATGCCAGTCCTGTCACCATATGAAAATGATCCCGTCGTGCATGAGCGGATAAAAACCTTCAACGTAGAGAATAAAGTCCGTGGGATATGAAAGGTGTCTCTTCGCATTATTTTTTCTGCCGGGCAGCTTTTATCGCGCACTTGTTCTCAAAGATGTCTAGCGCGCGGGTGATATTTTGAACGTAGAACACGCAGCTTCGCTCAGGACAGAAAGAGTAAAGCGGTACTCACTTATTTAAAATTGAATAGATTACGTGGCCTTCAATTTATTTTGATCGTACATGCACTGCGAGTTACTGATCCGGTGTTGCTGTGTAGCTCTTGCCGCCGCTCTTGATTTTCCAGATGTCCTTTGTTCGTTTGGCATGTATATCCCCCATGCTGGAAATCGCCGACGCCGCGTTCGCACTAACAGTGTCCGACAGTGCACATAAATACACGTACGAAGCCGTTTTAGCACTGTTTTTAGTGCGATGAATTCGAGAGAAAAACGCCGTAACTGACCAATTCTTTCGTCGGCCTGACTGAGAAATGTTCCAAACTACCTAGTACGTACGAATTATTTGGGATATTTGCTCTTATAATCGAGCGCAGGGAGAAAATGCACTCACTTTTTCCCATAGAAATGCATTACCGGAAGTCAATTTTCGACTGGTTGCTGTCTGCTTCAATTTGCGTCAGCACACTAGCGCCACTTGAACCTCTAGTGTACATTATAATAACTCTATGCGCCGGACGTAACTCGAATTCTCTGCGTAAAGTTACGTCAGACGTAACTTTAATTTTTATTTCGGGTTCCGCCGGATGTAACGCTAGTCACTGCACAGTTAAAAAGTAAGACAAACGCCCAAAATTCAAATCAGACAAAAAAAAAAGAAATAGCGAGGTACCGACCTTACCCCGAAACTAGCGCATTTACGTTCGACGTGATGGGTGAGAATGCGAGAGTGCAGTCGCTACCAGCGCTTATCTAAAAGGTTGGTCGCTGCAACCTGTTGTTTTTATTTGCGATGACTTCAAGCAACTCGGCTGTCGTAGAGATATTTACAGACGGCGTAAATCTCCACAACCAGCTGACTACAAAGCAGCTGGGGTTTACACTGGAGAAAACTGATGATGCTGCCCGCGCATACTCTTGATCCGTCTCAGCATGGTATTATGCGCGAACCACTGAAAGGGTCTGTTGGAATATCCAGCAAAACGGTTCGTGGGACTTTAGCCTTGGTGAGGGCGTCGAGAACGAGAGCTTCCTCAAATAAAATACGCCGGTAACATTAGCTGACGTAGGGAAATGTTCAACATGACGATGTTGCCCAAGCCTCGGGTAAAGCCAGTATGTTTAGCTTTCCCTGATGCTTATTGGGCAGTCAAAAGTTTCTGCTGGGGTGGCTTTGTCGACAAATGTTCAATTTTTCTCCCGCACACGGATGGTGATAAAGATCTCGGGGGCCGCTGATGCGTTTGTTTTGAGCATTTCTTTACACACTGATATACTTCAGCGTCTGTACGGCAACAGAGCGACTAAAAACGCAAACAAAGCACGGTTTGTCAATAAACAGCAGACGCACACAATTCAAGCTCGTGTTTGATTCCGTTGCCCGCGGGACGCGATTTTTATCAGAAAAATTACTTCTTATCCTTTCGGTTCCGCTGTACGAATGACGGCGCGTTCAGTAGCGGCTCCCTCAGCTCCGAACGGAGTCCCTCGAGTCGGAGTCGTCGAAGCACCTACTAAACGGCAGGGAAAAAAAAAATCATCCCGCGGCTCCAAACCTGCTTCTACGCAATTTCCGCTTCCTCCCCTGTGCCAGACGGCCTCCGAATAAACTGGAAGCAGACGATGGCGAGCACGATCGCTTTTATTTGACGCCGGCATTGAAGAAATCTTGATAAGGTCGTTGAAGAAAAAGCGAGTGACTGTACACATAAGCGCTGCTGTTCGAAGAGACGCAACGCGATCGAGCCCTTCGCTTGGAGGTGTAAAGGCAGCTACTGTTATAAAAACCGACAAAAACGTCGTCAGCTACGCCGCCGGTTGTGATACTTTTATATGGCCATACGTTTGTTCTGCCATGCGGAGGGCAAGTTCGTCTGCTTCTTGCGCAGGGGGTAGCGGTGACGTCAGAACGCCGAGCCCTGATTGGCTGATCGCGACCCCCTATCTGAGCGTCGTCATACCTATATCAAACGGTAGCGTCCCGATTACACAGCGACAGAGTAGTTGTCGAAGGTGAGGAGACAAGCGCGAAACACATGTACGACGAAACCGTCCGATCCGACGTCCGATCAGGCAATCGGAGGCGAGGGTTTTCAACGCTCTCTGGTGTTACGAAAACCCTCGCCCCCGAAGGCCAATCCGGCAGTTCGCACGTCGGATCGGACGGTTTCGTCGTACACGTGCTCCGCGCTACATTCGGACCGCTGCCCCTTTTATATTGCTTAGCCCAGCGAATAAAGATACTTCGATTGGAAAGCCAAACATCAGTTAGCGTTGCGGTAAAGTTTTGTAGCGTGCTGACAGCACAGCGACAGAAAAGTTGTCGAGATGAGAAGAGAGTCGGACCGCTGTCCTTTTTAGAATGCTTAGCCCAGCGAATCAAATAAGTTGACTGGAAAGCCGAAACATCAGTTGGAGTTGCGGAAAAGGATTGTTCATGCATCTCGCCTGACAACGAATTGACGTGCTATCTATTGAACGACGGTGTGCCGGTATCGGCGTAGCACACCGACAGCGTCCGTCTCGCGGTGCAGGACAGAACCACGAAATATCTGACAAGTTTGATAGTTTCCTGCGTCGACAAGCGAGTTCAAGAATGTTGTCTTTAAATTAAATCTGAACAGCATGCATGGTCAACAAATAGATTGGCCAAGGTAACTTTCCACATATGTGCTCGTAGCGAGTCTTCAAACCTTTCAGGAATATTAAAACATTATTAAAACGTTCGTAGAAACTTCATACCGTCGCCGTCTCTTTTACTTGAGACTCGCCGCTCCACACAGGCCTAATTAATCTATCTTCGAAATAATTTCGGCTTCTACCACCCGTATTCACGAGATGCCGAGTTCGTCATAACTATAGCTGTATACTTTCCGGTTTTAACCGAAAAACACTGATAAACATCCGCCGGAGTCGAAAATACAAAATCGGTTAAAACCGAAAAACACCTTTTTTTCTTTTCTTCAGATTTCTAAGCAAGCGCTGGCAAACGAAAAATACCTATAAACATCCGCCGGTGACGGAAATAAAATTGGTTGTAAGCAAAAGAAAACATGTTTCTAAATATGTTTTCCCAACAATGTTTTTTGTGTGTGTGTGTTGTGTGTTTGATGCGTTTGACGAAAACTTCCGTCATTATCTTACCCAGAATCAGGCACTTTGTCTGTCTTTCTTTTGTGACCTACGTAGTCTTGGACTCTTGGGGGACAGTAGCTTTGCTCCACTGTCGTCCAAGGTCAGCGGTCCTCCTAAGCCACCGACCTTGAAGATCACAATCAGTGGCCCGAGAGGCCAGTCACAGCTGGCCAGTACTGTGCCAAGCCACGCTGGATGTTTTGGGGCTTCCCGTGTCCAGCGCAAATGTTGAATGAGCATTCTCGAAACTGCGCGTCGTCAACAGGAAGATGTGACAGACACGAGCCTAGGAATGTACGCGTGCATATACTACAATAATCAAATGTGAAAGAGATTGTGTAAAATATGTAAATAAAATTTGAACTGATTTTCGTCCTTAGTGCTCGTTTACATTCGCAATTTTTTTCCCACGATAATCACCGTTTTTAGCGTCTGCACGAGGGAATTCACCGAAAAGCACCGGTATTCTAGAAATAAATAAACACCGATAAACATCCACCGATTTTTGTCATAAATAAACACCGGAAAGTATACACCCTAGGACTCATAACTAGGCTGTATACTTTCCGGTTTGAACCAAAAAACACCGATAAACACCCGCTGCTGTCGAAAATAAAAAAGCGGTTAAAACCGAAAAATACCGGTTTTTGGATATTTTCATACAAGCGGAGGTATTTTTCACCGAAAAAGTCTTGTGTGGACGTTTCTCAAACTCATCATTTTTCTTTCTTTCTTTTTTTACGGTATTCGTTTTAGGTTTTTCGGGGTCTCAGTATTCGAGATGTTTTTTTTTTGTTTTTTTTTCAGTGTTGGAATTAACGCGTTAAAAGTAACGAGGTTACTGGTAGCGCGTTAGTCGTTACACTAACCTACTAACGTACTCGTTAGAGTCCCAAATGACTAACGAGTAAAGTAACGTCGTTATTATCTTACGGTATCTCCTATGAAATTACGTTACTCGTTACTTTTGATTAATAATGGGCGCATGATTGTTTGAAAACAAAATAATTTGATTATGTACACTACGTAAAAGTGCCAAAGAAACTCCAACAAAGCTGTATAAGCGGCGTCATTTCAAACTCCTTTGGAAGACACATTTAACTTGTAACTTTCCCACGACCACCGTGCCCACGACCGGGCCCAAAAGGCGCGAGATTATCGCCACGCGGAACGCCTACGTGTCCTTGGCGCAGTCTTCGTGTAGAAGCTGCTAAGGTCACCGTCGCCGTACCCTGAAGGAGCAGCCGCCTCGCTGGAAAGAGGCATCCGCTCTAAAGGCGACACCTTGCCGCCGCTCGAGGGATTTTGCCTCGCGTCCCTAGCTACTCCAGGTGGTCACATCCTTCTCTTCAAAACAAATAAATTGTGGTTTTGTCAACAACAGAAAGAAGAAACTAAGTTTGAAAGCGTTGACCTTCCCACGCTTTGAACCAAAACAGGTGTCAGCATAGCCGGGTGCTGACGACTTTCGTTTTGAAAGGAATAAAATACCGTTTATTTTACCGGATTAGCTTTGATTACATGAATAGGCCTATATTGCGTCCGTTGCTTGGTGTGCATCCGGTCGTTCTTTTGAGAGCGGTTTCTTCTTCCCAGTCAGGTGATATGGGCAAGGTTCAATTCTTCGAATCGCGCTCTCGAAGCGTCACGTGTTCGAGGATATACATTACACATCCTGCCGAGGTCAGACAAACAAGCTGGTTCAGCTAACAAAAGGCGAGGTTATTACAGCATTGAACGCCGACCGTCCTAAGAGAGACGTCACCATTTTTTTAGAATCCCTGCCGCTATGGTGCTGTCTGTGTGAGTTTCGAACGTATAAATGTGATCTGTACCCCACTCCTCTGCTGTAATGCTTCGGCGCTACAGAGTGCAAATAAATAAATAATCGCTTTGAACAAGTGTATTGCCGAACTTTACAAAGGCGGTTTATTATAAACAGCTGTCATATACTAACAGTGAAACACAGAGTAACGAAAAACTAACGTAAAAGTAACGTCCGCTAGTCATGGGAAGTAACGACACCGGTATTTCGTTACATTTGGAAAATGGTAACGGAGCTGTGTAACGCGTTAGCTTTTTTCCAAGGTAACGAGTAACGCTATTTCGTTACTTATTTTCGGTAACAGGCACAATTCTGTCCTTTTTTTTTTCTCGGAGTGCTGGTTACTTTGACCTT
Source organism: Ixodes scapularis (assembly GCF_016920785.2). NCBI lineage: Eukaryota > Metazoa > Arthropoda > Arachnida > Ixodida > Ixodidae > Ixodes > Ixodes scapularis. Next base: position 119,528 of record NW_024610332.1, on the reverse strand, counting down.
CAGTTTACGTCCCCAAAAGTTTGTCCTCATTGTGCCCTTTTGTGGATTGCCCCGTTGAAGGTTGTCCTCCTTCTTTGTGGACCCTAGGTGGGTGGTTTGAAGTTGGACATTTTGAAACTTCCCGTGTCTAGCGCAAACGTAGAGCGCGCGTTCGCGAAACTGCGCGCTGTCATAAGGAAGGGGCAGGCGGGAATGACAGATGCGAGCCTTTGAATGTTTGCATGCGTTTACTACAGTATTGAAGTGTGAAGAACATTGTGCATTAGATGTAAATAAAAGTTGAACCGTTTCTCCTCTCAACTGTTCGTTTCCATTCGCGATTTTTTTTTCCGTCGATAAAAGCCTTTTTGAGCGTCTTTACGAGACAATTTACCGAAATGCATCGGTATTTTGGAAATAAATAAAAACGGAATAACATCCGCCGATTTCTGACTTAAATAAACATCGGAAAGTAAATGGCCTAGTCAAAACCGTGCCATCGGACGGAGCTCATGAGGCTCGTCGATAGTTCTGGTGTGCTGCTCTCCTGTACGCCATGCGCCGTTTAGCTGCTGCGCTCGGAGTATGAAACTCGGAGCGTCGGAGTAGGAGTACAGAAGCGCGGACCTAACGCGCCCACTTACTGGCGGTGCCCTTGTTTATTTCAGAATGTTTTCTGTTTTTATGGTCGTCTTTGAGAAGAAGGTAACACAGTCTGGGTGTATAATAGGGCGCCCGCCTGAACATAGCTGGCCGGCTCGCCAAGAACCAAATGATGTTTCGAAAACCAGACACAGAAATACAGGCGAGAATGCCGCGATTCTTTGATATCTTTGACAACCGCCGTGATAGCGATGCTTCAACAAAGACTGCAGTGCGATCTCTCCCTTGACAACCTGTGTCGCCTGCTAAAGCCTCCGCTTGCCTTGCGAGTTGGGTTCCTCAACTTGCTACATCTGTAGGCACCCGTTCAAGAAGGGCTTTCTTCTCGCGCAGATCATCTCGTGGATGTAAGCCCCCTGCCCCCCCCCCCCAAAAAAAAAAAAACTATTGAAGAATTTTTTGTGGTCTTTGGGCCTCACTGCTCAAAATAGAAGCAAAACGAACGTCACTGCTCAAAATAGAAGCAAAACGAAGAAGCCGACTGGCCGGGCCCCAAACGCCGGCTTTTTTTTATTTTCTTATTTTTTCTTTTTTTTTCTTTTTTGAGCAGCCGCTTTGTCCGTGGTTTACTCACACATTGATTTATTTCTAAATTTTTTTCTGGAATTTCGTGAGAACACGAAGGTGAGAGGGGAGGAAGGGGGAGGGGTGCAGGCATTGTTCGGTAGGCCTTGAGCCGAACGCACGGGGGTTCAGCATAGTGCCCAGCACCCCCTGGAAAATGTCAAGCCCCGTTGCCCTCCCCCCCCCCCTCTCATTCAGTTCCGGAGCCCCTGGTTACATAGGGGCTTTACGTTGCCCACTCTGGCTAGCATTCTTGGACATCAGGGGGGATTATGACAATGTCATTCAAGACAATTTGTGGAGCATAGTGAAGAGCTTACACGTTGACAATCGAAAAATTAAATTTCTAAAGGATAATACAAAGTCAAAAAGGTACTGATCAGAGGATCACACGAGCAGGGCCTTGCGTGAGCGTCGCCTTCTTGTGCGTGTGTTTGTGAAATTGCAAAATAAATCTCAAAAATTATAATCGACCGTCACATATTTTCTTTTCGTGAGCGTCGTTTTTGTTTTTGGTGACGTAAGGAGTATAGCGAACAGTGCACAATGCTTTATTTGTCGGATGGAAAGCATATGCTTTCAATCAAAAACCATGCTTTGCGACTGCGCACCGGAAACCTCGGAAGTCATGATCAACCATCTTTCAGGCACGTCGTACGACCTGTCGGACGTTATATCCAACATGTGCACAGTGCCCGGCACAAAAGATACGTGAACCTCACCAAATACGAAACTCTGCTTTCTAGAATTTCTAAGACAGCCTGTTTATGACATTCGTTTTTTGTTAGCGGTTGTGGCCAATAACGGATACCCCACAGTGGTGTTCGATACGGCGGCGTTCCGCGCTTTGTTCTGCGTACTTTGCCCCGCTGTCCGGAGACTGCACAGGCAGGGGTGCAGGTATGTAACGAGTCACCCACCGCTGAAAACCCCCGGACGAAACTGGCGCCCATATCATGGACGCAATGCAGACGTGCAAAACTAACACATCCCAGCGCTTTTATTCATTTATGTTTTGTTGGCTTTGACACTTTTGCGCGTGTTCTTTTGGAACTGTCTGTGTCAAAATATATCCCTTATGCTTCACAGCAACGCTGTCTATCTCACGTTTTACCAACCAAATTGATTTTGTGGGCATATGCTGCGAGCAAATATTTAAAATACCCCAAAAGTAGCCTGACGGCCTAAAATTCAGAAACCCGAGTGCCCATCCCACCCAATTGTTTCATTCGTTGGATCTACATATTACAATTAACCTATCATAATATAATATTTAGTAGAACTCATCGGCCCCGTAACTGGGACGGCCCCGAAACTGTGGACCACGTAATGGTTTATTTTGATGTGCTATCTTTGTTCACAAATGTCCCAATCGCTCTTGCTGTTAGTGTTGCTGAAACGCGCTTACGTAACGATGACAAGCTTGCTTTACGTACGTCGTTAACAGTGGAGGACATTGATATACTTTTGCGTTTTTGTCTCAACCTGTTTCATTTCACGTTCCGAGGACAAATCTGTCACCACATTGAGGGTTGCCCAATGGGCAGTCCAGTGTCTGTGACTATAACAATTCTTGTCATGAAACATGTAGAGGTATGCACGCAGTGAAGTTTTACATGCATTACGTCGATGGCAACTTCGTAATTTCAAGCAGAGAACATATATGACTCCACCTGACATTTAACAGTATCGAACCATAAATTCAATTTACACGAAAAGTAGAACAGTAGGTTAACTTTCCTCAATGTCACGGTATGCCGAGACGGCATTGGACACAAAGGCCACTGTGTCTCATCATGCTTATGACACTAGGAACTTTTTGAAGTCTTGAGCACAAAAGAGCGGTTTTAGAAATCCTACTACATAGGTCCGAGCACAAATCTTCGAATCCGCAGCCACAGATGTCTGAAGATGCCGTTATCGTCGAATCTGTCGTGAAACGTGATTACCCTAAACATTTTATTGAAAACACACATAAACAGACGCGACAAGGTAGACATCGAAATGAAATCCTCATCAGAGCAGGGAAGTCACCCTTCCGTACATTAAAGGCGTCTCAGAGTCTATTCGCAGAGCCCTTCAAACCTCATCTCAAGCTACGTGCATTTGTGTCGAAGCCGAAGGACAAAACCCCAGCAGAGTCCCAGTGTGGTGTCGCGTACAAGTTAAATTGTCTGGATTGTGATGCTCGTATATCGGGGAGACCAGCCGTAACCACAGCACCCGTCTGAAAGGACATGCGCGTGACGCGGCGAATGCCACGCATACCACTAGGTCGAAGACAGAACTCGTTTAAGGGGCCCAGAAACGAATTGTGGGCTGGCATAAATGAATTTAGATTGGCATTTTACTAATAGCATATCGTTTAGTGGGCCAAAATAAAGAAGGTAGAAAGTCAAAAGCCTGATTTTCGGAACGCAAATTCGAAAACACAGCGGTCTATTTCGTACCTCCTTCCCCTCAAAAGTTCTCTGCCTTATCACGGTGATACATCCACGGACTAAAGCGCGTCACCCGGCCCAAGCGCATGTCACACGGCACCGGACCTCACTTACTCCTACCATTCACCCCTAAGCTGACAGTGCGGTGGAAGGTATGCGCTTGTCAAACCAATCAGCCGCCTCCCTTTTATCACCTGGCCGCATTCTCCGCGCGTGGGTATGCGCGAGGGAGCATGATGACGTGACAAAAGTGTCGCTGGACCAACGAGCACGTAGCTTCCACAGCACTGTCAGCTTCGGGGTGAGCGGAGTGGGGAAAACAACTTTTGTCCGAGTTTCAGCGACGGGCTAATCTTCTAGGGGGAGAATGGCGGCATCAGGGGGTACGCATACGAGGGTCCGTGCAAAAGTAGAGTCCTTCCTTTCCGTCTTCTTGAACTGTTTGGTGCAATGCGCGGTTTGCGAGTTGAGGAGGAAAACTAAAAAGAAAAAAAGATGAAAAGTCGTTTCATGACGTGGCATACGTTCGACTTCGAGAATGCGTCGACTCCCGGCTTCTGGGTTGCTGCGGGCGCTCTTACCCTTCCTCATTTCCCTATTTTCGAGCCCTTTGAGCGTTGAGCCGGATCACGAGGTAATCCGGTACGAAGGCTGTTCAGGAATCGCAGACCTATTTCGAACAAGATTCCGAGGCGACAGGACAGCAGCAAATGGTGAGTGCAAGAAATATCTACGATTTTGCTTGAACCTCCGTGATGCCGGGCACAAACTTCATCTCAGGAGTTCTGTGCAGCAAGGAAAGGCACGCACGCGAGCCTGTGGCTTGGCAGATTGCTTTCCTTTTGCGAGTGCTCGCGAAATGAAAGCAATGTGCAAAGCTGCAGAAGCTCGCGCCCGTGCCTTTGCCTACCTTCGCTGCACACAACGCCTGAGATGGGCTTTTCCGTTGCCTGCTGCGCACACTCTCCGGACACACTGGTATCGCGAACTTGGTCAGAAGCGGCTGCGCGATATCTCGCTCGACGTTTTCCTACCGCTAAAATGAAATTATGAACTGCGCGTAAGAAAACGAGAAGGAGCCTTCCAACACCGTGCCCTATCACACGAGCCAGCCAACGACGGCTGAAAGAGTGGGCGCGCAGGCGAGCTAGCGGATCATGTGTTCATGTGTCGTAAGTGGAGTTTCGTTTCTTTTTGTTATGTATTAGTCTACACCAGATCGTTTGCGCCCTAACATTCTGTGCTTTTTAAAAATTTACTGCATCGTCACGTGACGTGACCCGCCACAGTAATAACCCGGATCTATTCGAGTTTCTTCGAGTAGATGCGATTAGAAGATGGCATGACGTCATGAGCCTGTCAGCACCGCAGCCACGCACGCTGCGTGGCTGCGCGCAGCGTCTTCCGGAAGAATGGAAAAACGCAAACCACAAGGTTCCCATATCTCAGCCGGTTGCTGCGGGCGCTCTAAACCTTTGATGTGCGAGAACCGAGCCACTGGTTCTATGTCCTCAAACACTTCGATGCCGATTGACAGCGGGCCTTGTGGATGTGCTAATCCTTCAGGAAAGTTTCGCGATTGTAACGCACTAAGCCTACAAGTTCAATTTTGCCAGGGAGCGCGGCGGTGCGACCGTCGATCCGCCATCTTCGAGGTCGCGGTTTGACTGGCTTGGGTACGCGGTCGCCCGTTGGTAGCGTGTGCTAATTTCATATCGTTGAAAAAGCTTCGCTAATCAGGAGAGAAAAAAAAATAGTTTATCTCGGGGCGCGCCGTTTTAACGTGTGACTTGTTGCCGCCGAGTACCGTAAGTAAAGGCTGAGCCGCATGTAAGCAATTTGGCGAGCGACGAGACGAGCGACGGCACGACGACCCGCTTCGCTAGCTATCGCTCGGTCAGTCGCGCAACGAGGCAAACCGCATGGAAGCGACGGGAGAAGGCGATCAAGGTGATGAGCGACGATTTCTAGAAATCCAAAAACCGAGCGACGCCACGAGGGACCATGAGAAATCTCAGTCGCTCGTCGCTTACTCCCGTCGCCGTCGCTCGTCTAGTCGCTCGCTAAATCGCTTACATGCGGTTCACCCTTCACTGTCGCTCGTCGCGTAGCTCAGTTTTGTGATTTCTAGAAAACTTAGCCTTGGTCGTTTGCTCCCGTCGCTTTCGCGCGGCTTGCCTCGTCGCGCGAGTGACTGAGCGACAGCGAAGCGGGTCGCTTGTCTCGTCGCTCGCCAAATCTCTTACAAGCAACTTGTAAATCGTTTGGGCTAATAAAAAATGCGCCGCATTTTTTATAAGCTGCGCACTCGGTGAGCCGCACGGTATGTTACTGCACAGGAACGAACACCGAAGGTACGACGTACGACACGGAGGCGATGGAGCAACACGGTTACACGGCCATAGCGCAGAAAATCCGCTAGAGAAAAAAAAAAAAAAAAAAAGCTAGCAAAACGAAACAAAGAGTAATCACACCGTGCTACAAAAGCACCAAAGTAGAAGAATCACAGTTCTTGCAAGAGCTACCGCCGTGGGCACGGCGCGCAACACGGAGCGCTGCATGGAGCCGATGGAGCAACGCGGCCGCGGTGGACCAGTCCGATAGCGACAAAAACGAACTAAGACACACGCAAAAAATATTCCTACGGCACTTCAGAAGTATAGGAATAACCCTAGTTTCGCCCAAAAAGACCCTTTAAAGTTGTAAAATGCCGCTAAACCAGGCTGAAAGGTCCGGCCAAACGGCACCTCATACCTACGTGGGATAAAAATAGACCTCGAAGATGGCGACCGTGGTGGCCGATGCCCGCGCACCTGGCGAGTGACGTAAAATAAATGTCAGCTATAAAAGTTGTTTTTTTTTTAAATTGGCTTGTATTTATGAGCTTTCGCGAGTGACTGAGAAACGAATTCGACGATTGAGAAGCTTCGATCAGGTATGAAAGTTAGGCTTTTATACGGTTGAAGTATCGGTGGTACTATGAAACATTCAACAAAGGCTAAAGGCGAGAATTCGTGAAACTGGCAGGTGCTATCGCCTGGGCGCATATTGTTAGGGCTCAGACGGTAGACCTTCTGGCAACGACGGTCACGCCGGGTTGACAATATCTGTATCAAAAGATAAAAGAAAAAACAAAACTATATTTCTTCATGAGTGACGTCCACTTAGGCCTAATATTCACAAAATGAAGAAACATTAGTCTGGGCGTCTTTGGGGCGTATTTCTGCAAGAAGGCTTGCGACAGGAAACAAGATGTACTCCACTTTCATTTCATGAATTTCGCAGAAGAAATGACCTGTGGCAAAGTGGTGCTGTGCTTCATCAGTATGCAAACAGCAAATATTTGAGAAACATTCAAAGTCATAGCTATTTTAATAGTCTCTGTAATTATTCAAACAGGGGGACCAGTAGTTTAAAGATTTAATTTGCTTGTGCCGTGCAGTTGGTGTGACTCCAAGTTCAGCTATCCCACGCTACTATATTTTTTTTTTGTAAGCCATAAACTGCATGATAGTATTAAGGTTATGACATATCTTTTCAGAATGCGATGGAAATTACGTGCCTTGTCACGCACAACCTTTCGAAAAAAACGATAGCCGTTGGAGGAGAATACAGAATTCGTGATGTGCTCCTGGCTTTGGAGCTTTCTGATCATTTTAGGGGCATAAATTTGGATTCCATCTTGCTGCAGGTAAGCACTTCGAAAATTTTGTGAGCTTGGTTTGTTATATAAGGAGTGGTGACATGCCTCGTGCCTATTATGTTTTCTCTATATATATATATTCTTTTTTTTGACAAACAGTGATGAAAATAGTGTTTTGATCCTTCAGCTTATATTATATTTTTAAATGCATGCCCCTTTGAAACACCTGTGTGGTTCTCATGTGCATTTTCTCGGGGAAGATCTTGAGGAGAAATTTGTGATCATCATCTCTGATATTTAACTTGCTGCCATAGTGAGGATTTTTTTCGGGGGGTGATCAGCGCCTGTCAAGTCGGCCTGGGTGGGGAAGGGGTTGTGAAGGTGCCCGAAAAACTGGAGGATTTTGGGGGAGATTGCTCCCCTGGAAAAATTAGCGAATTGGATAACTTCAGTCAGTTACCCCGTGAGATTGCCAACTCTTCTGCTGAAGCTCTCACTGAAGTTAACTTTAGAGTTATGAGGTCAGAAAACGGATCTGCTAGCCCAGCGGTGATCGATCAGCTGAGTGCTTTGTTCACAGGGTCGGCTACATTCTAGGTAAAAGGGCGGTTTAAAGCCTGGGTACAGGCGCCCAGTGGTATTGCCTGAAACACCAATGTGGCGATGCGGTCGGTCTTTGATGAAAACACCCATGTAAGGACGCTTTTTTGTGGTCATTGATGATCTGGAAGCAGCTGTCCAGGTGCGGATGTGACACACTTGACTGCATGGAAAGGCTGCCACGGCGATGACGCAAATGCATAGGGTTCCAGGGGTACTGGGTCGAGATGGTGGACATATCTACTGACCTCTAAGTGGTCGGAACATGAAGCAAAAATATAAAGTGCCAATTATTATAGTAGAACCCCTCCGTTCTTTTTAAATATTTCAATACGCACCTCAGCAATAGTCGTTAGTGTGGACATCTGAAAGGGGGGGCTTTTTTGGACGGGGGTAAAAGCCACCGCAGTGACATGCAAAGGCAAACTTTTAGGGAACATTGACCACACAACACAATTCTGTGGGCTTGCGGTGGTGGCTCAATTGTGAAAAAAAACTGCTCACGGATAGACCCGTAACTTTCCTGGATTGCCAAGTCACCAGTCATAAGCATGTTGTCAGTAAAAAGTAGCAGTGTTACAGTTACAGCTAGCTAAGCTAAAAAAGTAACTCCGTTACAGTTACAGTTAGAGAGTTTCGACAAGTAACTTGTTACAGTTACTGTGAAAAAGTAATCTCGTTACTTTTCCATTACTGTATAAAACTGCAAGTAATAGATCACAAAGCGAATGATAGGGTTTATTTAATAGAAGCGTATGAAGGCATGCGGGTAGTCAAACTTGCACGTGGTAAAACGCTAGATGAAGGGAACATAAAAGGGGGTCACACTCAAGCCCAACACCAACAATCGTTGTGTACGCCTCATTTTGTTGCATCAACTTTTTTGTTGATGCACTCATGGTGTCGGGGAATTTATTAGCAAAACTCATTGTAACTTAGGAATCCTAAGTTACAATGAGTTAACTTAGAACTCCTAAGTTACAATGACCAAAGAAGGTACGAAGAGAACACAACAATAATAAATAAAATGATTGAAACGCTGTTCGCTTCCTGCACCACGGAGACGCGTACGCTGAAAATTAAGGGGACAGGAAACGCCGACTGTCTGGATGAGGAAAAGGCAGCGCCGTGCACGTCTTTCATCAAGAGAAGACCTATTTGACGTGTAGAGTGTACAACACAAAATTTGTCAACAAGACAGCATTTTTTTTTTCAGACACGAAAACAGGAAATTAGGGATAAGACTAAGAGTAAAACGTTCTCGGTGGCCCTCTGCGGTTGTCTTTACAAGGGTAGGCCAGCTTCCTCCTCAGTGGAGGTCTAATCGCCAGTTCTTTTTTATCTTCGTTTGATTGCGGCGTGTATAATCTTATAATCTCAAGACGAAGGAAAATTTTAAGAAATCACCTTAACGAATGTTTCTGTTGGATTATTTTTTTTATAAAAAAGAAGTAACTGTAACGGCATTTCCTGTTACCGTTACTGCGTAAGAAAGTAACAATGTTACAGTTACAAGTTGCTCTAACTGAAAAGTAAATAGTTACAGTTACAAGTTACTGAAAAAGTAACTAGTTACCGGTAACGCATTACTAGTAACTAGTTACTGCCCAAAGCTACAAATCGCAGAAAAGTGATGCGGATGATTGCTTGACCCTTTTTATACGTATGATCATTATCAACACTTCTTTACATTTTAGGTTTTTGATGAACGCTTCAGAGAATATGTTGACATGGATGAGGCAACTGTCCTGGCAGAGTTTTCGAAAATCAACCTGGTGGTTGTGGAACGGCAACTGGATGTTGGGTAATGCAAAATGTTTGCCATTTCACATCGCCAGAGAAAGAATAGTATCTGAAATTACTGTAAACATCTGCCCCCCCAGAATACAGGAAATATTGACAGAAGCACCCTAGTAGGCAAATTGAGCAGGCGTGTGCCTAGAAAAACGTTAGGTTTTGGTTGAAGTTGGGGCTGAAACGTTGATTTCTAGCCACTCGGACTAGTCTTGAGCAAGCATTTGCCAACTTTCTAGCTTATGTTAGCACCCAAGTTTGTAAATAATAATACAAATTAACAATTTTTAGCATTCTTTAAATTTCTAGGTGCTATAGATATTAGTATACCAAATGAGTTGTAGAAGGTTGGCTGCACTCTGAATATAAATACCATAGGATAATTTCAGGTTGATAACTGGTTTATCATATTTAAGTGAAGTTATATGTTGCCAAGTGTGGCTGCCCTCACTTTTTTTGGGCTGCCCAGCTTTGGGAGGTTTCAGCATCAGCCTCCTCTATAAAGGAACTCTGACCAGTCCAGACTTGGAGCAAATTTGAAACAAAAACCAAGAAGTTGCAGGCTTGCTTCAGTTACGGAAATGCTACTTTGCTTATATGATGATTGAAATGGTTTTGAAGTTTGTATTTAAAAAAAAACACTGAAATGAAAGAAGCTTTTTTTTTAACAGCCTGGATCGATCATGTTTGCTATAAAATAAATTTTCAGCTAAAAACCTTTTTAGAGCGTTTTTTGCAGCGCAAGACTCGTTTTAGTTAGCGGCAATTTCATTTGCTTGCACGCGCCCACGGCAGCGCTGGTACTACTACGTCACAATCGCAGCAACTGCAACTCAGTTGCAGCGATTGTGACTAGTGCGATTAGAAAACCTACCTTTCCTCCGAGCCCACGAAGATCAGCGAGAAAGAAAAATAGAAAAAAGGACCGCTCGGTCAACGCTCAAACTAAGAACGAGTGTAGCACTAAAATATTGCTCTAGAAATATTTTTTTGGTGAAAATTTTTATTTTACGACGAGCATGTCTTTAAAGGGCTGTTTAAAAAAAGATTTTTCATTTCAGTGTTTCTTTAATCATTTTAAGTTTACCTTAGGATTTTTTCCTCTTAAGTGTTTGCACTGATCTCTGCGAACATAATGTGATTTAATACTCTACTGTTGTTATTTTTATTTAAGGCTCCCCCAGGTGTTTCAGGTTGAGCAAGCAACACTCCCTGCTGAACCAGGCTTGAAAGACTGCACAACTTACAGACTGCCCCGCATGAGCATCCACGTTGACGCTGAGCTGACAAAAGTAAAGAAAGGGCTCTGCCCGGATCAACTGAAGAGGAGGATTGTAAACGATGTCTACTTCGACCTTACCACATACACCATGTGAGTGAGCATGTATTCAAACTCACTTTATGCTAGGTTGATTGACAATAATGTTGCCGGGCACAATTGAGGGTAATGTAAAAGCGGGTTGGTACTCAAATTGCCGCTAAAGCAACGATAGAGTCTCCCATGTTGTTAACAACACGGTATAGCAGACCCTTTAAGAATAAACTGGTGCAAAAAATATTTTTTTTTTTAAATTGTCCTTACCGGAAGCAATTTTCTTTTCAGTTTCATCGTCTAGACAATGAACAACATTGTTCCGTGCCAAGACAGCAAACAAATTTATTCTGTTGTGCATGGAGACACAGACAGTTTTTCGTAATAGAATGCTGAGCGGATTGCTACAACAAAAACAAATCCCGTTGTGTAATTGAATGTTGAAGGGAAAGGCTTCTTCTTGGCTGGTTACGCATTTTTGTAAGCACAAAATCTGGCTCTGGAGCCCCAATGTTTAGGACATTGTGCTGTGCTTACAGCGTATACACAATATTTGCTTGCCCTGCGATGCTGTATTGTGCCCATAACATTGGAACACAACCTCTTGGTCAATGGTCCGCTCTTGTAACGTCTGACGAAGTTGTCTCCTTATTCTTGAATAAATACTACAAATTACGTAAACTACTGTAAATGACTTAATTTTCGCGAAAAATAACGCCCGCAAACAATTTCAGTAAAAGTTAACAGATTAGAAGCCACGTGGAGATCCTACCGCCTCACGAAAATTAACAACAGCCAATAATTCAAAAACTTCAGCTTTGACCAAAATCGCGAAATATTGAGCCCACAGAGAAAAGGTTGTTTACTTTTTTTATCTCTTTTTATGGTGAAAATGTAGCACAAAACAGGTAATCTTGTATTTCTGTGCAGGTACCCTGCAGGTCTGTATTTAAAAGCCGCTGAGCAACTCGTAGACCGGTACCCACAACTGCATGACGGGTCTGAGACTGGTGCCGTAAGTATTTGTTGCACAATCGATTTGTATATAAGTACTCAGAATGTTTTTATTGTAGGAAGCTTGGCAAGCACACCTCCGGGTGAAAGCTAAAAACGAGAGACGGGGAATGTCCAGCAGTGTGCCGGGAATCAGTGAGGCGCGTGAGAAAAACAAGAAAGCGCGAGAGGCGAAGGCAAGCGCTGCACCAGCCACATCGACAGCAAAGCGAATCGCCCGAAACGTAAGAGCCATACCCATGTTTTAAATTTCACCATGCGCCTGGTCACAACATCCTACTGCTGCTAAGGTCCACACGCTTTTTACTTATGTTAAACCTAGCACAGTGAGTGAAAAGAAGTGTTTTCAGCCCCAAGACTTATGTTCATGTTGTATGGGCTACATTCTCTATCACCGCTCCGTTGCTTCCTATATTAGCTCTGTAATGACCAAAGGAGGTTGCAGATCTGTGCGCACCACCCATAAAAAATTCTCTAGAAAGAATTATGTTTTGTGCATGCCTTGTCGCATATTATGTAGCCACCTTACAGGCAAATAGGAAATTCAGGCCATGCCATTTGCTATGAAGTGAGAATTTTTGGAATAAAACATAACCAGGTTCAAACTTACTTTTGGACCTTGAGGACAGCACAGTACTCGAGAAAAAAAAAGTGAAGAGGAGGTAACACTGACTTGGTGTCACCTCCTCTTCATCTGTTTTTCGTGTGGAGTAATGCCAGAATAGATGGAAGTTGCAGTTTTGCATCTAACTCAAGATGTGTATTGCAATGTAAATATTACGAAAAAATACATTTTTTTATGATAAATAATTGAAATATACCTGTCCTATCCAGACAGCCAAAAAATTAATTTCTTTAAGTTCAGTGGTCTTTTAATGCGAGCCAATATGGAAGAAACATCTCTTATCTATAGAAGACAAGTGTCATCATCGACCATAATAAAAAAATGTGTGGTAGAACATTTCCTCAACTGCGTTGGCCAATCACGTTTGCCAGTGAAAGCCCAACGTGGTTGGGCTTTCACTGGCCCCGACACTCTTTATTTGTATAGCCCGCAATTCCTTCTAGAAGGTTCTTTGGAGACTTATACAAGTCATAATCAGTCCGTTTGTGTGGTGGGACAAGACTGCCAAACTGCAAGCTGTCTTGTATTCTAAAAGCCTTTCAATTTCTTATTGAGGAAGGAGGCGAGGGTATGCTTATTAGAGAGCCCACGCAGCGATGGCGCTAGAGGGAGGCGAGGGGTGGCAGGCGCCTCACCTGAAATTTGTCCTGACACTCCAAAATCGATTACATTGTATTGTAGAGAACCCGCCTCAACCACACACTTGCTACATGGCGCCTCCATTCTGGCCTCGGCTGGTAACTGCTCGTCGTAACTTTTAGCGGCTTCAAGTATAACCTCGTGCCGGCAGTATGCTTACCTGCGCTTACTTTGTGTTCATGGGCGCAGACGAAGAGAGCGGTCGCGCCCATTCACGTGCTTCGTCAGGGTGCATGGCTTCGTACTGCTCGCACCGAGAAACGTTTGTCTGACTCGGGCCACAATTTGCCGGCGATCACTTACCTACCTCGCATTTACTGAATGAATCTCGCATTTGCAATTAGTACCACGGATGCGAGATTACCCTGAAGTGCTTTGTGATGGCTGTCCGATTTTGCTGGGAGCGATTAGGGCCCTACCTTGCCTCTGCCCCCATTTTTCCTCCTTTTATTAATTTCGTAAAACTATAGGTTCGATCAAGAAAGGTAAATCCGACTTTTTGCATCTCATAGAAAAACTATGCCTCGCGGAAAGCTACAAGCTCGCCAGAACGCGACGCTACTAAGAATTCTATGTGATAGAATTACCGTAATATCCCGAGATATGCCGTACCCATGCTGTTCAAGATGATTTTCAAAATTTTTTAAGAACACCGAAAGATATTTTGTATCATAAGGACCTGTGACGTCAGCAGGAATGCGGTAAACTATGAGGGGAGGTAAGTAAAGAATGGGGTCATGAGAAGACAGACATCTTTGGTTCCGCCGTCCTCGCTGCAATAACAAATTTGACAGCCCAAAAAGTGTAAATGACATCTTGACCATTAAAACAGTATTTGGGCTTGAGAATGCAATCGGGAACAAGCAAAACGTAGTCGCGAGTGAACCGAATTTGTCTACCTTTTGAAGATATCTTATTTCTCTGATGAAGATATTTTTTCATCGAGTACAACCTGAGACTGGGACTAACAAAATAGCGGACAGCACACTTTTTGGTCTAACACAGAAGGTTAGCCCACCCCTATTTGAACCTACTTTTCTTTTGAGTTTAGGTGGACCACCTCTCGGGATATTACAGTAAAACATGTGAGAACATGACATTACCTGAATAGGAAGATAAAAAATGAAAATAAAAATGTCACTGTTCTCTATGGCAAATCTCCCACTTCAGCCTAATATTCCATAAACAAAACAATTAGATTCATTGCTTGTTTTGAACTTGTTTTTGCAAGAAAGCTAGTGAAGAAAAAAAAAGAAATAATATTGTCTTTTCTCCTCACAGGATTTCTCGCAGATATAAGCCCCGCGGATCTCCACAGTAGTATTTCTGCATTTAGCGAATACGTCCGTCATAGAAAATTATCTATTTTTATTTTATTTTTTGATCCAGGTTAACGTCCTGCTTTTAAACTTTCTCATTCTATCATAAATTACAAGCACCCGTCACATTCTGGCAAGCTTTCAGCAGTGCTAGTTTTCTTATGAGGTCTGAAAAGTCGGGTTTACCTATCTCGATCAGACCCTGTGCATTTGAGACAGGCAAAAAAGCTTTCCCATTCCTGTACAAGTCTCGGGCAGTTCCATAAGATGATTAACTTCATTTAGCTTGCATGCGGTCTTGCTGCTTTGTGGCTTCCCTTGACCTTTGAGAGATGTCTCGGGTGCCTATGCCTCCCCAAAAGTTTGATGTGCCCCCCATTATGAGAACCTGGTGCCGCCCTTGGCCGCAAGCTGAACTTTGACCCGTGAAGAGCCGCAGGCGGTTTGCGGGCCGCAGTTTGGCCATCCCTAGTATATATTGTGGTATATAATTACAATAATAATAGCCCAATTGATGAGTTAGGATTATTGGCAGTTCATTTATGTCTATTAAAACTAATAAGAGGCCTAGCACGTCCCTGCAGTGGTCCACATTTAGCAGTTTCCTCTGAAGAGCAAATATTGTCTTTTGTAAGATTATGCATCCAGTTTGAGAGAAAGTTTGAAATGCATGGTATAACCGTTGGTTACACTTGGAGGGAAGCAAGACTACAATGCGAATCTTTATCGAAATCATTTTCTTAAAAAGTTTTATTTCCTACTTCCTAGGTCAGTGGCATCAAGTTCTGGGGAGATGCCGAGGATGAGGACTCGGTGAAGGGCCACTTGACACTCATGGCAAAAGAAGTTGCGAAAACAACTCCAGAATGGGAAAAAGTAGCAACATCAATGACTTGTACCCTTGGTGAGAGGAGGGACTGGATGGTCAAAAGCAAGCCCCTGGTCAGCCAAGTGCTGGAAAAATATCCCGCACTGGGATACGCTCAAGAAGTAAGCAAATTTTGGCAATTTGTTCGAAGTTGAACCTTTTAAAAAACCACAGAGGTTTGTTCTGTAAGAGGTAACCCCTGCCCATCCATATCGTTTCATCGACACATTTCATAGGCACACATTCATTTAATCGACAGCATACTGCCGGGTGCAGGCACCGTAGTCTTGTGTTTTACGTTGTCGTAGCGGCAAGGTATAGGCATCCAAACAGACCGCACTATTACGCGGTCACCTCTCACTTTGCTATGCTGGGGGGGGGGGGGGGAGTATATTTAATCTCAGACTCAAACTAGTGCACCGCCTAGTTGGAGCTGCCGATCATTAAGCAAACTAGGCTTAATAATCGGGGGAATGTGCCGTTGCTTTATTGAATCAGGAACCGAAGCCCTCCTTACATGCCAGCGACATGTGTGACACCAAAGAGACGATTTCCAAGGTTGTGTCGCGAAAAAGAAGTATCGGGGAAACAAACTGCCTGGGGAAATGTCATTCAATGAACTGATCGCCATCGGTAACCCCATATAATTTTCTTGGCTTTTCTATCTGTGTGCATGTGATTGTACTGCCACAGACCCCTGTGCTCATGTACTCAGTGAATTAATCAAGGTTTTTTCCTATCGTCTTACAATGATAGATTGAGCGTGAATTCAAGCGCATCACGAAAGTCGACGCTGCTAAAGAGTTGAAGGCCCTGATAGGCACGTATGGGTCAAGGGTCCTTACCCTTGCCACAGAAAAGCGAAGAAGCAAGGCTGCAGCAGAGGCACTCTACAAGCGGATGGATGGGGTGCCGGAAATGGAGAGGAGTGGTAAGCTTTTCAATAACTTTTTTTTTTTCATTTTTCTTGTGTGAAATTTGTTTAGATTTCAGTGTGAATAATGATATGGTTTATAGTATGTGCAGACTTGCTTGCAACAGCTGTAGCAGAGTGCCTCCCGCAGCTGCTCAAGGAGAAAAGCACGGCCATTCTGCAGCCACTGGTAGGCATAAATGGTTTCACAGTAAAAAGAACTGCAGTTAAAATAATTCTAAGAAATGGAGTGAAACAATTATCAATTGAAAAACGTCACAGTGGACTTAACCCAAACTTGGAAGCAGCTGCATAGCCAGGAATTTTTTTCTGGGGTGGTTAGGGCCTTGTATTTTAAGGAGGGGGTGGGGGAGGGGGGATGAGTACTGAGTTGAACATGGGCAGTGAAGTCGTTTTTGAGATCGTTGTTTTATGATGAAAACTGAATCTACGTGCTCTAAGCATTCTAAAAAACGCAAAATTACAATCCTGCGTGGCCTATTTCCCAATTAAAAACATTCTCGAAGACACACCCTTTCTCGGGAGAATTTCTCCCAAGTGAAGTGGCCGACGAACGGTGCTTGTCGACTAATTGTGCGTACCAGGCTCTTCTTGAAACGTGTTAAAATAATTTTTTTAGAATCTGCGCATATTTTAGGACTTTCCTTGGCCCAGAGAATGTAGTTAGTGAGAGAAAAGTCTGCATGTTTTTCTATTGCCATGAGGTGGTTTTGTGCTCTAGAACTTGATATATGTAGCAACTAATGCCCTTCAAACAATATAAGATAAAAATGACCTTCTTTAGAAATGACCAGTGGCCCTTTAAGAACTGCACCATTCTTACAGGCTAGACCATAAGGCCACATCTCAGGGGGGGGGGGGGGGCGGGTGTGCGGCTTCTCCTGCTTGGAAGTGATCTGCTAATGTAATTGTGCAATTAGTGCATTACTTTTATGAAACTAATTTCATTATCAGTCTACAAACAGATTGCCCAGCATTCCTTGTTATGTCTCCGCTGCTCATGAAATGAAAGCTGCTACGATGAGTAGATTCAAAGCATTGAACTCGTGATGCAGACAGGCTATGGCAATAATGCATGCCACATGTTAATGTCAGCTCGGGATCCAGAACGCCCGAATAGAGCAAACTGTAAGAGTGCCGAGACGCGGAAGAAGCGTTTCATTTATAGAAAAGAAAAAGAGGGCAAAATGAAGTTCAGCAATAAACGCTTCATTTGCAGCCCTGGAGCAGAACCCAGGGCGCAAACACAACAAACCAGCATTAATGTTTTGGGTTTTGCTAGAACCGTTTGTTGGGCTTAAGTACTTTTGCAGTAAAATTTTTTTATGGGGAGGTCATTTGTAATGGTTATTCGTTACTTTATGCAAGTTTATTCTAATGACCTCTTTAGAGTAATCAGCACAAGTCTGAGCGTAAATAAGCTAACTGCTTTGCTTTTTTGTTCTCTTCGTGCTTGTAGAACCCTGAAGTGCGGCCCTCCTACCCGACGGCGCTCTACTCTGGTGCGACGGCTCTGGAGTCTGACTCATACGTAGTTCAAGTAGAGGACCTCAGCCTGGACGCACTGGATATTGTAAGCTCAGTATCTCTGCTCTTTTGCATGTACTGGGCTTTCAATATCCAGTATGCTCCAGGAGCACTGAGGTCACTGAGTGTGATTGAAAGTCTGATGGGACTCCGGTCAACATCTTTGACAGCCGCAAGCCAGACCCTGGTGACGAAGCTGAAGCATTTGTAAAAAATAAAAAAATAAATGCAGTATCCATTTGCTTGGTTTGCTTGGAACATACATGTTTTATGTTTTTTTTTTTTGCATTCACGAGTGTAGAGCACATAGTTCATTGGCTCCTTCTGCTGACGGCGGTGAATGTTGTTGTAAGCATAATATCAGCTGCTAAGTGCTAGGTATTTGAGACCCCATAGCTTGTGCTCCCAACATTCACCTGAGAGGACAACTGTACTTTTACTAACGTTTTCTGGTCTATCCTTCAAAGGATAGTCGATTTCCTTTGGCACGGTTGGGTGTACCTTTGTGCCCATTTTTCAAAGATGCTGTAGGAACGGGTGCACACTTACACTGTTGGAAGGGGTGCACCTGTATACCACTTTTTAGTAAGGTGGTGTAGTAGTGAGTGTACATTTTCACTGCTGAAAAGAGTGCATGTGTGTATCCGAGCTTGATTTCTGGCTTGCGGGTAAAAAAGAGGGTGTGGATGTACACCTAGTAAGCAAGGTGGGTGTAGAGAGGTGTAATGGTGCACCAAAGAATGAGGTGTATATATGCTCTCCTAGAGTAAGGTGGGTGTATAAAGGAGTGTAATGGTGCACCATTGATTGGGGTGTATTAATGTCCCCTTTAAACGAGGTGGGTGCACAAAGAGGTGCAAATGTGCACCATCGATTGGGGTGTATTTGTGTTCCCTCTGGCTAGGTGGGTGCACAAAGAGGTGTAACGGTACACCATTCAATAAGGTGTATCTATGTTCCCTATGAACGGGTTAGGTGTAAAAAACGGTGTAATATTAAAGGGTGTGGATGTACACCTAGTAAGCAAAATGGGTGTAGAGAGAGGTGTAATGGTACACCAAAGAATGAGGTGTATACATGCTCTCCTAAGGTAAGGTGGGTGTATAAAGGAGTGTAATGGTGCACCATTGATTGGGGTGTATTAATGTCCCCTTTAAACGAGGTGGGTGTACAAAGAGGTGCAAATGTGCACCATCGATTGGGGTGTATTTGTGTTCCCTCTGGCTAGGTGGGTGCACAAAGAGGTGTAATGGTACACCATTCAATGAGGTGTATCCATGTTCCCTATGAACGGGTTAGGTGTAAAAAACGGTGTAATATTAAACCCTGTTGGCGGGTGTATTTCTGTTCTCTATGAAAGGCGTGGGTGTAAACAACGGTGTAATAGTAAACCCTGTTGGCGGGTGTATCTTTACTCCAAAGAAATTGCGTGGGTGTAAAGAAGGGAATACTTGTACACCTCAAATTGGGGTGTACCTGCACACCGAAACGACAGTGAGGGTGTAAGAAAGTAGTAATGACACACCCCAATATGGGGTGTATCGGTGCACCTCCCAAATGCTGAAGGTGTATAAAAGGGTGCATATATGCACCCTTAAAATGGGTGTATGAATGCACCTCGTTGTGTGGGTGTACTTGTACACCTTTTTGGGTGTAGTATATGTGGCAGCACTTACACCCCTTGTGGGTGTACCCACTACACCCTTTTTTTTAGAGTGTAGTATTCTAGGGCCTCTATTGTTTCTCGTATACGTGAATGATATAGTAAGCATCGAAAATACCGCTAAATTTATAATGTACGCCGACGATACCAGCATATTTTTTTCTAGTTTCAAAGAAGACCTACTTACCTCCATAGCAAACGTTTTTTTGGGTAAATTAAAAAATTGGATAAATATTAACTCTCTTATTCTTAATACCACTAAAACTAAGGTTGTCCTATTTCAATGCCCGGGATCATATGTTCAAATATCACGTGATTTGTATTTTGGGTCATGCAAATTAGAATGTGTTGATACTGTTAAGACTCTCGGTGTTATATTTTCTAGTCATATGTCATGGAATAATCACGTAACATACATTCATAAAAAACTATCTAAAGTTGTTGGAATTATGAATAAATACAGGCATATACTTCCCGTAAACATCAAAAGGTTAATTTATAATTCCCTTTTTCATTCTATAATCTGCTATTCCCATTTAGTGTGGGGAACAACTACTAAGAGCAATTTAGACAAATTGCGTCTTTTACAGAAAAAGGCTGTTAGAATAATTGAAAATGTACCTCGTGATTATCACTCTCTCCCTCTTTTTGAAAAACATAAAATCATTGAGATATATAATATGTATTCTTCCAGATTGATTTTAAATTACCAACAATGTGTAAGAAAAAATATTAACATAATCTTAGACCTTGCTAAACTAGAAAAAACGAGTCCATTTACGCATCGCGTCATAGGCCCCCCTGGCATCTTCCTGTATCTAGAACAAATTTCGGCACTCAGAGATACCGCTACCAATTACCGCTATTGTTAAACCTTCTTTTTTCTCATGGAATTGATATATACTCTGTAAACAGTCGTACAATACAAGACATTTTGTAATATAAAATCACTATTTACGTTTCAGATAGCTCTAAATATGTGTACTTAGATGTTTTTTTGCTGTTGTTGTTTTTTTTTTTGCAATTGTTATATACTGTGTTCTTTTTTTGTATTCATGTCAGTTCCGCTGCTGCTTTGTATTGGGGCGCTGGGACTCGTCAAGCTGCTACGTGCAGCTTTTTTTCCAGCGCCCTTGTCACGAATGTATTTTTGTGGCAGAAAATAAACTGATTTGATTTGATTAACGTCAAGCCTCCTGTTTGAGTACTTGTAGACACCTACTGCCAATTGCCAATAATATGCCTTTCAAAAGGCATTACCATTTTATAGGAGGTGGCAATATTGCCCTGCGTTTGAGGGCACCATACTGACAATAGAATGACTATAAAATGATATACATATTCTATAAACACCTGTCAATAAAAACGCTAAATGCCGTTTGATTGTCATTTTAACGCCTCGTGTGCCAGTGCCAAACATTAGAGGCAATAAAGTGACACTATAAAAATTAAACGACAGCTATAAAATAACAGCAAAAACGGCAGTCACATGTCCATAGAATGGCAGTAGCTATGTTCAAAGGGGTATCTGGGTCAACAGGATGATGTCTCAATGATAAATAAGATCTTACCTGCTATTTGACTACTTGTAGACACCTGCCATTTGCCAATAATATGCTTTTCAAAAGGCATTAACATTCTATGGGAGGTGGCCAATATTGCATTGCCTTCGAGGGTACCAGACTGACAGTAGAATGACTATAAAATAATATATTCTATAAACACTTGTCAAAAAAAGGCTAAAATGTTCTTTTGCCACCTGTCTTGTCAATAAAGAACTTTAAAAAAATTTGCCATTTGATTGTCTTTTTAATGCCCTCTGGGCCAGTGCCAAACAATTAGTCAATAAAGTGACACTCTAAAAATTAGACGGCTATAAAATAACACAGCAAAAAACGGCAGTCACATGTCTATAGAATGGCAGTAGCTATGTTTATAGGGGTATCCGGGTCAACAGGATGATGTCTCAATGATAATTAACATCTAGCCTAATGTTTGACTACTTGTAGACACCTGCCATTTGCCAATAATATGCTTTTCAAAAGGCATTACCATTTTATAGGAGGTGGCCAATATTGCACTGCATTCGAGGGTACCAGACTGACAATAAAATGATATAATATATTCTATAAACACTTGTTAATAAAAATGCTCAATGTTCTTTTGCCATTTGTCTTGTCAATAAAAAAAACAATTATTTTTGCCGTTTGATAGTCATTTCAACGCCTACTGTGCCAGTGTAAAGTGACACAATAAAAATTTGAAAGACGGATATAAAAAGACATCACAGCAAAAAACGGCAGTCACATGTCCATAGAATGGCGGTAGCTATGTGCATAGGGGTATCCGGGTCAACAGGATGATGTCTCAATGATTAAGATCTAGCTACCTGTTTGACTTCTTGTAGACACTGTGGGAACCATGGGGTTCCCTATATCCCTATCCAGGTCTAGCTTCGAGCAGGCCGTGGGAGCCGTCGTCACCAATGGCGTCGGCCTCCCGGATACAAGGAACCACGAGGCCGAATTCCCCGAAGGGGCCGGCTCTCCCTTGCCCATTTTGGGTGAACGCGCCTTCGGCACACCCTTGAGAGTTATAATGGACGCGACTGCTAGCGGCCTCCCCGGGCGCGTCCATTCTCCGAGGCTACATAAGCTGACCCCGAAGGTGGGCCAGGGGCTCTCGTCGGCGGAGGCCCTGGCTCTACGGAGCTCGGTTTTTTCTTTGTGGGCCTCCGACTCCCCGTGAATCTGTCTAATGCGGCAGCGCGGGAAACCGACCGGGTGATACTGGCTATTGAGCCAGCGCCCAGACTTTTTATTGTCTAAAAGCGAAGCGTGTTGGCATTGCAGTCAATAAACACGTCTTTATCCGGACCCATGGAACCTTTGTGTTTCTAAGTGGTAACCCCCAAAGGGGGAATCCCACAATACCTACTGCCATTAGCCAATAGTATGCCTGACAAAAGGCATTACCATTTTATAGGAGGTGGCAATATTGCACTGTCTTTGAGGGTGCCAGACTGACAATAGAATGACTATAAAATGATATACAGATATTCTATAGACACTTGTCAATAAAAACGCTAAATGCCGTTTGATTGTCATTTTAACGCCTCCTCTGCCAGTGCCAAAGATTAGAGGCAATAAAGTGACTATAAAAATTAAACGACGGCTATAAAATAACAGCAAAAAACGGCAGTCACATATCCATAAATGGCAGTAGCTATGTTCATAGAAGTATACTGGTCAACCGGATGATGTCTCAATGATAATTAACATCAAGCCTGCTGTTTGACTACTTGTAGACACCTACTGCCATTTGCCAATAATATGCCTTTCAAAAGGCATTACCATTTTATAGGAGGTGGAAATATTGCACTGCCTTCGAGGGCGCAAGACTGACAATAAAATGACTATAAAATGATATAAATATTCTATAAACACTTGTCAATAAAAACACTAAAATGTTTTGTCATTTGTCTTCAATGAAAAAAGCAATTATTTTTGACCTTTGATTGTCATTTTAACGCCTGCTGTGCCAGTGCCAAACATTTGAGGCAATAAAGTGACACTATAAAAATCAAACGACAACAATAAAATGACAACACACCAAAAAAGTCGGTTAGATGTCCATAGAATGGCGGTAGCAATGTTCATAGGGGTATCCGGTCAACAGGATGATGTCTCAATAATGATGAACATCTAGCCTGCAGTTTGACTACATGTAGACACCTACTGCCATTTGCCAATAATATGCTTTTCAAGGGGCGTTACCATTTGATAGGGGTGGCAATATTGCACTGCCTTCAAGGGTGCCAGACTGACAATAGAATGACTATAAAATGATATACAGATATTCTAAAGACTTGTCAATAAAAACATTAAAATGTTTTTGCCATTTGTCTTCAATAAAAAAACAATTATTATTGTTGTTTGATTGTAATTTTAACGCCTCCTGTGCCAGTGCCAAACATTAGAGGCAATAAAGTGACAATAAATTTTAATGATGGCTATAAAATGACAACCCAGCAAAAAAGGGCGGTCACATGTCCGTAGAATGGTGGTAGCTATGTTCATAGGGGTATACGGGTCAACAGGATGATGTCTCAATAATGATTAAGATCTAGCCTGCTGTTTGACTACTAGTAGACACCTACTGCCATTTGCCAAAAATATGCCTTTCAAAAGGCATTACCATTTTATAGGAGGCGGCTATATTGCACTGCCTTCAAGGGCACCAGACTGACCAAACGCTAGTGCCTGAACCGGCCTTGTTTGAAGTATTTTTTTTATCGAGTATGCTCGATGAAATGTGCCAAATGAACCAGAGAAGGCGATTCATGTACCTCGAGACAGAGAAATAGTGAAATACACGGATATGATCCCAGATATCTGTGTACGTTCGTCCTGCCCGGCCTCAGTCGTGGTGTTCAATGCTTCATACTTCACTGCACTTGAAAGCAAAAAAATTGGGTACGACAGGCGCGCAAGTTCGGCGGAACCGAGGAGGCCAGTTGCAACTGATCTGCACGCAGAACTGACCGATCACACCTTTATTGAGAGCACGCTCTTTAGTGAACCGCACAATAAAAGACGACGAGAGTGTCTCGTCCGGCGAACATTCAAGTCAACTCACGCCTGTGTGTAGCTTCCGGTGCTTTTCTAGAGATTTGGTTAAATTCCTCGAGCACGACGCCAGCTGCCAGCTGTTAACTGCTGTACATGGTAAAACCCACGACGGAACCAAAAAGGACAACCGCGATACTTTTTATCTGCCTCGGGTTTTAGCAGGTGCCTACCAAGGTTGCCTGTACTTGTTTGTTTTCTGCCAGTTTAGGCGAACTGAGCCACACGCTTGTTTCGACCGGTTCATATTTGAATAAATGATAACCAACGCACAAAGAAAACAAGTTTCAAATACTTTTTGAGATTTTTGAAGTGACTTTTACTATTGAACGACTGCATGCACTTGAATGTTCAATTCAAGAGTTTATAAAACGTGACTACCCCATGTTTGTCACCTGCCAACAGGGTGCTAACTCTCAATGGTTCGAGCCCAGTGGGTAGTTAAGTAAGCCTGTGGGGTAGTTACAGCCGTCAAAACGCACGATGACGAGGGGGGAGCTCACTTTTTCTTAGAGTGCAGAGAGGAAGAGAAAATACGCCGACTTGAAGCTCATCATGTTTGAAGGGGAAAAGATAGAAATGACTACGTACATCGCTATGCCGGAGGAAGGCTGCAGACCTACGGGAATCCTCCGGTCCAAGGAGTGTGAAGACTCGGAAGAGAATCGAGGACAGTTTTAATACTTTTCGAAGACAAAGAGGTACTGCGCTGGGTACGACTCACGCCCATGGCGCAACGCTGCGTACTCTACCGCAAGAAGTGCGAGGATTGTAACGCCTGCGGCCGGCTCGGACACCGCGAAGACGTCTGCCCGGACCCCGGAAATGTGAAATGCCGTGGCTGTGGCATGGAGAAACCACCACAAAACCAATTATGCGAGTCCAAGTGCCAACTGTGCGGGAGAGGACACCCGCTCGGTGACAAAAAATGTAGAGAACTCTGCCGTGTTCCTTACGAGGGGAAGAAGAAGAAATGGGTGTTCCTTACGAGGTGAAGAAGAACTGCCTGCATAGAGTTCCAAGACATTGAGTCACACACACTGAAGTTAGGGAGCAGGGGCACGCCGCAGGGCTCGGTTCTCTCCCTGTTAC
Organism: Ixodes scapularis; assembly: GCF_016920785.2. Classification (NCBI taxonomy): domain Eukaryota; kingdom Metazoa; phylum Arthropoda; class Arachnida; order Ixodida; family Ixodidae; genus Ixodes; species Ixodes scapularis. Next base: position 94,223 of record NW_024610332.1, on the reverse strand, counting down.
TTTTCAACGTGGCAATGAGGAGTTTCCCAGCAGCTCTGAGGAGCAAAGAGGGGCTGAATTTCAGTATTTACGCGGACGACATCAACCTCTGGATTAACCAGGGGAGTGATGCAAGCATTGAGGAGCGCTTGCAGGCGGCGAAAGACACTGTCGTGGACTATGCTGCTAATAGGGGTCTCATGTTCTGCGCAAAAATCAGAATTATTCGCCTATAACCCGAAGTCTCTCCGATGCAAACGCAGCTCGGATTTTAGCATTAAAGTAGAGGAGAAACCAGTTCCAAAGGTAGATCAGATCAGAATCTTGGGACTTTTCATTCAGGAGAATGGATATAATGATGGGGCAATCAAAAGACTAGAAAGATTTGCCACGCAAGCCCTTGGATTATTTAAAAGGGTCACGCTGAAAGGACAAGGCCTGAAGGAAAGCTTGCTTAAACTAATTCAAGCATATGTCATAAGCCACGTGGGCTATGCCACGCCTTTCTTAAACATCAGGTCGGAGGAGAGAAGGAAACTAGACTCTCTCATTCAACGATGCACAAAGAGGGCCCTAGGCTTACTAATTAGCACCTCCACAGTGAAGCTCCTCTCTATGGGATTGCACAATACCTGGGACGAAACAGCGGAGGCTGTCAGAATTTCCCAGAGCTGCCTATCATCGTAGCTATGGATGCTTCAGCTTATGGAATTGGAGCAGTGTTGCACCAGCTTCACGGACAAGACATTCACCCAATTGCTTGCGCGTAACGTACGCTGACTGCCGCAGAAAGGAAGTACTAGCTCTTCGGGTGAACGAGAGGCGCTTGCGTGTCTGTGGGCCTGTGAAAAATGGCACACATATCTCTGAGGTCGCCAATTCACTCTGCGCACAAACCATCAACCTCTCGTCGCTCTTCTGGTTACAAGAGGAATCAAGTAGCTGACGCTCTCTCCAGACTTCCGGTAGCGGAAGATGAGGGAGGGACAGCATTTGACGAGGAGATTGTGTCTTTTACCGCTCTGAACGATGAATGCATATCAAAAGCTCAACTCCAACAGGAAACGGCGGATGACCCCCAGCTGACTGTAGTGATGTCTTATGTCATGTCGGAATGGCCTCCATCTAGGGCGTTGTCTTCCGACGAAGCCATCTTCCACGCCACTAAAGAGACTCTCTGTGCACGACGGTCTTCTGCTGCGCGGTGAACAGTTCGTCGTTCCTACTAGTATGGGAAACGCTCTCATCGGCCAAGCACACGAGGGACACCCTGGCATCGTCAGGACGCGGACTCGCCTTCGCAAACTATATTGGTGGCCCCGCATGAATGCGGAGGTGAAAATGGAAGACCAAGCCTGCGGTGTTAGTAGCTCGGCCAACAAGAGTGCAAAGACATCGCCAACACCCTTGCAACCCGTGCCCTTGCCAGACCGACCATGGTCAAAGCTCGGCATTGACATCGTTGGCCCATTTGAAGCATCGCCACCAGCATATCGGTACTGCATCACGCTCGTGGATTATTTTTCAAAGTGGCCTGAAGTTCATTTTTGCTCCAACGTCACGACAAGCACGGTGACCAGTTTCCTGAGGCTCGTCTTTTCTCGGGAAGGATACCTCGACACCATTGTATCTGACAATGAACCTCAATTTTCTTCTGCAGAATTCGAGAGCTTCATGGCTAAGCGAGGTAATACCCAACACCTGGTTTCTGTGTATTATCCACAGGCGAACGGGCAAGTAGAACGATTTAATCGTACCTTCAAGTCGTTCTTACAGTGTGCTGCACTGGAGAAGCGTCCAATTCACTCTGCCGTTCTAGATTACTTGTGCGTGTATCGTTGTACGCCGCACGCAACGACAGAACTGTCTCCTGCGGTTCTGCTACATGGACGCAAGCCACGCAATCGGCTTCACATCATTGGCCTTTCTCCATCGCAGTTCTTGAAGAACCCGTTTGAGGAGCTGCAGCGTCTACGGTGCCGAGTGCTGCGGGGACAAGAGCACAGCAAGCGCTACACAGACGGCGAGCTGCCAAAGTTCCGACATTCGATGTCAGCGGATGGGTGCGCGTTAGGAAGCCAGGAAAGGTAAAGAAGGGAGACCAAGCTTTTGGCCCCGCAATGAAAATTGTGGAGCGTGTCGGCCGACGGACCTTCAAGCTTCATGACGGTCGCATCTGGAATGCCTCCAAGCTTACGGCGGCAACGGCTCCACCTGGCAAAGATACCGTTGAGAAGTCGTCGGAAGCAAAGACACAGCCTTTTGAGCACCTGCCTACACAGAGGATTCTGAAAGAGACCTCTAGAAGCCAGCGTCCTCATCATGAGTGGAGGCCAAACACATTAAAGCAGGCTGCTCAGTGGCAACGGCAGCAGCTAAGGCCACATACGCCTACGCCTTTTCCACCTCCACGGGGACAAGATGAGGATGGAGACGAAGCGTGCCCAGATAGTCCAACCGGTCTTGTTGAATCTCGACAGGGTGCCGTGACGGTACCACCAAGTTCACACCAAAGAGTGAGGTTGCCACCGGAAATTCCCGTTCCCTCAGTGGATGCTACTATTCCTCCAGAGGCAGTTTCCGTTCCCCCAGTGGAAGAACTCGCCGACCACCTGTGCGGTTTAGAGATGTGAGTCTCTGACCCACGTTGACAGACATGACAGTTGTCTATATTTGTCTTGGGGGGGGAAGAGAAGTTTACATATTTCTTTAACGCTTATAATCCGTAGTGAAATTATTTGCTAGAATTCTGTAAATAACTTGACATAGTTTGGTAAATAACTTGCTGGAATTCTGTAAAAAAAAACTTTCTGAGAGTGTTATTTGAGATATTGTGTAAGGAGTATGAGTGTTGAGTGCGAATGTTTTAAAAATAGCCTAGGCCAAGTGTGATAATGAATGCCTAACTTGAATTTCTTTTGAATTATAATTTCGTGCATCTTTGTTTTGTATGTATAATATCTATGACTGGCTTTGTTATGTGCATCTTGTATACCCGTCTTCTCTCCAAAAGGGGAGGGGGGAAAATGTTGTGTTCTGTTATTTCTCTTTCACTTCTTCTTCTATTGATTGTCCTACATATCTCACTTTCAAAAAACCTATCTTCTTTCTTCTCTTCTTTTCTATGTCATATAAAATCAGTTCATCACGAGGCACCGGACAAGATGGTCGTTCTTTCATAGCGGTACGCTTGCTGCTGAATTCTACAAGATGCTTCCTTGGTTTTGTTTTACTTCTGTCTCACGTCTCACTCAGCTTTTCCTCTCTCCCCAAGAGTGCATTCTCTTGAACGTGTTGATCTGTGGCCGTCCTTTCCCCGCGATCTTAGAATGGACTGAAGCGGACTCTACGAACCATCGGAGCCAATGCAACGCTGAGAAAGTATGACGCGACAAATGGGCAAAACACGTCGCTGCCCTCGTTGTGCCCGACCGGAAAGTCACGCCTTCTTCCCTTTGGAATGACTCCAATGGCTCATAGCGTCCGTGCGCGGTCCTGTTGAGGGTCAGTCAGACCACAGGCCATTGACTCTCCCAGGGTTCTCTCCACTTGGATGAGACCCCTCTGTGGGCCGATGCAGTGTGAGAGGGAGGGAGAAGGATCATGTTACACGTGCTGAAGGGAAACGATAACTGGGCTGCTAGAAAGCACAGAAGATACAAACTAAAAGCGAGGCCCTGACGCGGCTTCCCGATCCCTTTGAGGGATCGAGGTGGTCGTGGCCTGGACACCGCTCGCGAAAAACAAACTAACGAAGTAAATAGAAAACGACAATTTTCCATCAACAGCCCTACCCTAAAACGTAAAGACAAAAAAAAAGGAAGAAGAGAAAAGTAAGGGTTAACAGACAGCTGAGTTGGGGGAAAGAATAAGGAGTTTTCGTAGACCGTTCTCTCACTTCCTCAACGCTCTCCGGAACGAAGACGTTGTGCATCCGCGGCGCTAGCCTTGCCTACAGAGTCTCAGATCTCGTAGCGGGTTGCTGAGTGGAGAACGTTGCGGGCCAGCGGAAACCATCTACGACAACTCCCTAATGTGTAAAACGACTTTTGTTTTGGGCTAGTTGGTTCTTACTATTTTAATCATGTCCCTAATGTGGCACTTGTCAGTGAAGTTCGCCTTGACTCGCCCAGAAGTTCGCCCAGCGTTGAATGAATGATATTCAAACCTACTGAGCTCAAAAAGGAAAGAATGATTACATAAAAGACTTACACGGACGACCACACGTGTACGTCCTTTATGTTTTTATTCTTTCGTTTTTAAGTATTCATCATAACAACGCGCTCGAATTAACTGCTACTGAGCTACACACTGTCTTGTGTAGTAAAAGTGAACTGTCAGCGGAAAACTCGATGTTCTAGCCAGAACATTGCTACCACTCGGAGACCTCGACCGCCCATTCGGCGACAAGTGGCCCGCGGGGTCCGTGCAGTGAGTAACATGCGCGGTTGAGAAACAAAAGCTGCTGCGCCCACCGGGAAAGACTGGAAAGACAAGATCGCGAAGAGGGGAGGGGGGGGAGGGGGGGGGGCGACAGCGGCCAGTTCCGAGAACAAGCTTCCCCTCGGGGAATGCTTCCCACAAAGAGCGGCCGTCTTTAGTCAGATGCAGTGTTTTAGATACACTGAAAACGAATTGTTTACATAAAAATATCATCTGTATATACAAATTAAATAATGCCGGTCCTTTAAAAGTGCCCTGGGAAACACCTAGTTTGACTAAATATTTTTGCTCAATTTGTTTTTTGTTATTTCTGTAGTCTGATTTCGGTTTTCAGGGTAGTTGTGAACCAATATAATGCTTTCACTCTAAATCTTGAAGACTGCATGCGATCCATTTAATAGTATTTTATGACACACTTTCATTTAGTTTTCTGATATCTAATATAAATAACGGCATTACCCACTTTCATTTATGAAACGAAGTCGTCCAAAAAGTTTTTGTAGTTGATTTCTCCTTGAAGCCATGTGTGTCAGTTTTTAAATAGTATTTATTACGAGAAACGTTTTAAGGTATTTTACACGCTTCTTAAAAATTATGTAATCAATTACTGGAAGCATTCAAACATGCCTGTTGTTGAGATATTTCTTATTTATACCCTTTTTATATTTATTGTTTTATTTATTTATTTGACAATACTATCAGCCCCACAGTGAGCACATGGAGAAAGAAATGAAATAACGGCAATATCCGAAATCAAATTCTAACACGCACGCACAAAGCAGCATAAATTAATGCTGAAATACGCTATAAATATACTGCGGTTTACTGTCTAACAGACCGGTTTTTAAGCCCCTTGCAATCTCTTAAGACCAGCTCCGCTGCAGTGCACCCGATCTTAAGTCGCAAGAGGCTTAAAAACCGGTCTGGTCTCTCTCGGTCTTACTCAGTCGGTACATTTTCCGTCGATAAGGATTTTTCTGAAAAACAAAAAATTTCGAAATCAAAACGACAGAAAAAAAAGACGGTGTTTTACAAAAAATATTTATATAAGCACAGTGTCACTGGTCCATAGGGCATGCCACCTCAGTTTCCCTTGAAATATGTACGTAGAACTACTCACAAAAGTGGTTTGCCCTTTGAGGTTCCTTCAAGACAGTGGGTCATGGTATCCGGACTTTATTTTGCTTTTGAAGTTTTTTTTCAATTATAACAACACAGGCGAATTAAATTCGAATTTAAATGATTGAGAATTTGACAAAAATAAACTCTGATAAACCCAGAATTATCAGCGAAAAATAAACTAAAAAAAAAAACACCCTTTGGCTTCACGAGAAATAAACTCCGAAAACACGCGGAATCCTAGCCGCATTTGTGACAACATATGAGAAATTGAAATTCAAATGATTTACTGATCAACCTTTGAGAAACTTGATTGTTCATGTGCCACATTATCATTACAAATACTTCTGATCACATAAACTCGTAGTTGAAAAAACTTTGTTATTATCCCCGGGCCATACATCGCTCCAAAATTGATTTTCATGATTTGTTCAGACGACTGTTGAAGTTTTTTCCCTCTTATTTTGTCGGTTAATTAGAGAAACGTATTGCGATGGATCGATTGTTTCTTCAAACGTTTTCCAAATATATTCTCTTTTCTCGGTTGGGATTGGCGATGTAACTTAATGTGTTTTACTATTCTAAAAACATTCTTTATAGTGGTCCCTTTGTTTTGTTTGTTTTCAAAGATTTTTAGCTATAATTATTTTGTTGAGTAAGACTCATTTATTTTTGTTACCTATGGCCTATCTGGTTCTCTTTTTCTGACAGTCACCTCTCCCGCATTTCAGCTAGGGTACTGAATACACTTTTAAAAGTATTTTTACGTTTCAAATTACTTAAAATCTCGTTGTCGCCATACGTGGCTGCAGATTGGGAAATAGTTAGATTTTGGTTTGCGATTACTGCACTCTAAAAAAAAAAGGTGTCGATTTAACTCTTTTTGGAGTGTAACTGGCTTGTCACAGAATCCACTCTTTTAAAGAGTAACTATAACTCTTCGGAGGCAAGTGTATGTTTAACTCTTCCATACAAGTGTTCATTTAACTCTTCTATAGAGAGTCACGCCAATACCCTTGAGAGAGTCAGGGTTACTTTTTTGATGTGTAAGTGTAAGTGTTACCTTCACTCCTTTGTGTACAGTAACTATAACTCCATGAGAAGTGTTGCCTAAACTCTTTGATGAGAGTAAATTTCACTTTTTTGTGTAGAGTGACTATAACTCTATCAGAAGTGTTGCTGAAACTCCTTGTTGACGAGTGAAGGATACTCTCCAGGAAGTGTTACCTTCATTACTTCGTGTAGGGTAACTACAACTCTATTACAATGTTGCCTGAACACTGTATTCAAGAGTTACGCGTACTCGCCAGGAAGAGTTACCCTCACTCCATCGTGTAGAGTAGCCGCAACTCTATTAGAAGTGTTGCCTAAACTCTGTATGCAAGAGTTAAACATGTTCTCCGGGGAGAGTTGAATCCACTCGTTTGTGGAGAGTAATGACAACTCCATTAGAAGTGTTGCCTGAACTCTATATTTAGAGTTAAGCACGCTCTCCAGGAAGAGTAGTTTTAACCTTATTGTATAGTAAATACAACTTCATTTGAATTGTACCTTGAGTCCGTATTAAAGAGTTAACTATGCTCTCTACCAAGAGTTAATGTCACATAGCAGCACACTTGAGCAGTTTGTATGACCCCTCCTTAGATAGTACTTAACTCTTTAATACAGAGTTTAGGGAACACTTGAATGGGACTGTAATTACTCTACAGAAATAATTGTGTACAGTAAGTACAGACCCATCTGATGTGTTGCCTAAACTCTGTATAAAAGAATTAGCACCCTCTTCAGGAAGCCCTAAAATCTAAAAGCAGCTATGTACATGTTCACAAGGAGATGGGTGCAAAGGAAATGTGGAACTGCAGCTGAAAAATGACAAAATATAAAGCATGAGCCTGCACAGAGGCTATAGGTTCTCATAAAAAGTCAGCACTGAAATAAAACAGTAGAATAGAGTTTAATAAACCAAAATTTTAATTTCAGCACATGGCAAAAAAAGGCAAAACTGTCACACAAATTTCCTCTGGCTAACAAGTTTTTTTTTTTTTTTTAACTTCGTGATCAAGTCTAAAGCCAAGACGAACTTTATTTGTACTTCAAACTAATGAAGTGCCCAATCACTGCGAGTGACTGGCTTGCTTTTTGACGGTAAGAAATGTCGTCGACTCCGTGCGATGCAAGAACGAGCGCTGCACCAGCCCGTCACCTCAAACGAGTGGTCCTCCAACACCACAGTTATGGCACTTGAGTCCTCTTCGTCAATTCTCGTCACCGGATAGGTCGATCAGCCGTGTCCCTCCTCCTGTGAAGAATGAATGCTTAAATGCAGAGTCAGCAATATTAAAAGAGAGGAAACAGCTCGCGAAGTGCTTTTAGTTCATACCAGTGCACTCATTTGCGAGACAATAGACCATTTTCGAAAATCCCAGGAGCCATTCATAGGATGCGCTCCAATAATTGGCTGGGGCTCGCTTTCTTGCCGATTGAATAAGAGTCCCAACCGAACACTAAGGCAGCACAGATTGCTAGCTCGCTCAGCCGCAAAAATCCAAAACCGTTCGTATCCCCTGCTATGAACACCTAAGAGAAAGATAAACCACATCCCTCGCTCTCTCTCTATTTGTTTCCTTTGTATGCAATAGCAGCCATAAGCGGTTGCATTCATTTATGGCATCCTCAAGTTTGCACCCCATCAGAAAAAGGGGGCAAGGAGAGGGGGCAGTTCCCCTCCCCCTTCTCTTTGACTTTTGGAACAATTATAGCAGGCAATATGGGAGGGAGGGACAGAGTTTAGCTTCCTTGCACATCACCCCTCCACCTTCCAAACAGTAGCAAATCAGCTGGCCTCTGCCCATAGCGGTGCAAGACATAGCTTTATTATATAGACACTAGACTGAGGGGTAGGACAAATGCAATTTCTTAACATCTGCATTTGTCCAAGTGGCATACAATATGTTAGGAACATTTTTATAGATAAATTAGTGTAAACAACGTATTGTGTTTCAGTGCTGACTGCCATATATTATAGTTTATTTCACAACTTTAGAAAGGAAGCTAACAAATGCAAGTAACATCTAAGTTTGGGGAGACCAATCATTAAATATTGTAACTACAGCTCTACAAGGGGATAATTCGCCATAAAGTACCATTGAACCTTAATAAAAAAAAAGTTGTACCTACTAAAATTCACGAAATCTAAACAAAACAAAACAAGAAGAAAAAGAAATTTAAAAGTAGGCCATACCAAGAACAAACAAATTAAGATTGGCGAGTATTAAAATAACTGATAAATATGCTACATGTCAAAACAGAACATGCATCGCGGCGAGCTTAAGTTCTACCACAACCGACACTACTAGAAAGTCAGAGAGCTGCTCATCTGTGCCAATTCATCGTGCTGCTGCGCAATAGATGCGGGCTCTATGTTTTTTATTGCATGCGGATGAACTGGTTGCACCACTCTGAATGCAGGGGCAGGCACATGCATTGAGAGGTCGAATTTAGAGCTCTTTTTTTCTACATAGTAGAAAGGTTAATCTATAAATTGCTTAGCCCTACTCTGGCAGCATCACAGCGTCTCTCAATCCTTCATCTAAACTTAAAACATGTTTATTGCAATCTCGACATTTAAGTTCACACCTATATTTCTACGTTGATTTTAAAGAAAAAAAAGAAACAGTTTTAAGGAATTGCGGTGTTTGCGGCGCAGAAATATGTAGTTATAAATGTACGCATATTGGGGGAGAGAGGAGGGGGCCTCTATATTATTTACAAGTTATAAATCAAATCGCTGGCCTCCCCTTCAGCTCACCAGTGTCAAATGTACTTTTAAATCATCAGTCCAATAAAAACCCTGTTATACAAACAAAATATGACAGTTCAACGGAACATGATGCTTAAATCAATAAATCACTCACGTTAAAAAAAAAAAATTGTCGAGTAAAGACGATTACTGGCAAATACGCTCGCATAGCGCAGTGACATAGGTGACACTCCACAACCACCCGACTAGCTGAATCTTGGCAAAGAAGGACTACTCAACGCCCCGTGCAATTCGGCTTTGGACATACTGGGAGGACTTTACTACAGCACACATCTACCTTCAGGAAGACAGCCGTATTTTAACAGAAAAAATGAACTAAATGATTTCAAACACGAAAATACCCAATCAGAACGTCTCTCACAGACTATTGGAATAAAAAGCATTTACAAATAACGCTGTACAGGACCTTTCAGGCCGATCGCTGTGGACTACACGCGGGACTCATCGGAGACTCGGATCGGATCATGACAAAACGTACATTACGTAGCAAGAACACATGTCCCCGATGGTCAAGAAGAAGGAGAGGATCCTCTCATTGTCACTCACGTGCAAAAGAAAGTGGTCCGTCGTGTCTTCGGTCCGTCGAAGCTGGTGGTGACATGAATGGCCACAACAAAGGAAGATCACCGGTGTGTAGGCGCTGCCGAGAGAATATCCAAGGTCTTGACATTCCGCATGTTGAAGATCGCACTTGGCAATAAACCATCGTTCTTACCGGTTCCAGTTGGGGAAGCGTGGATAAAGGAGATGCCAAGCCGGTTCACCCGATAAAAAAAAAATGTCCGCTAAGCAATCAAATGAAGCTAAACAACTTAAGAAACTGACACCACGGTGTCCTGATATGAGCATGTTGATCTTGCCATTCTTGAAAAGAGCTATCTCTGCCGGGAAAAAAAACTCCATAAATTGCGAAGCGCCTCTGCCCCTTTCCAGTTCGCGGATGCGCGTGTTGGACATTGAGGGGACCGTCCCCACCGTCGTCCAGTCCCTACCTTATCGTTAGGTCTTGGTTCACGCGACTCCACTTTCTGTGAGTGTATGTGTGTGCGCGCGCTTCGCGGGCTGGACTCCGTCACTTCTAAGCTGAAAGTGAAGAGGAAGCTAAGGTGTTCGGCGAACCAATCGCACGTTTGGCTTTAATCACGTGATCACGCACCCTCCCATAACTACGCGCAGAGAGCGGAGCAGGCGATAACTGGTCTGGCGGGCGCGCAGCTGCTTCAACACTGTCGGCTTAGGAATGAAGGGATCCCTCCTCCTTCAAGGACGAGGGCGCCGAGTCCCCTAATCTCAAAAGAGATTTGGAGAGATTAGTGACGGTGGGTGGGGAAAACGGGAGGGAGCTCATGCGCCAGGCCGAGTGACCTTCGTAAGCAACCCGTTTCGAGGCCATCGGCGCGCCCCTCCACTGAGCTCTTCCCTCTCTCGAATTCTTCCGTTTGTCTCAGCTGGTATTTGCTATCCGGGTATTCAAAAACCAATATGGCAGAGATTGCTTAGGCATTATAACTCTAGAACGAGAGGACAAAAAGGGACTGACAGACACGAAAAACTGAACTCAGCTTGAAGCCTTATGTTAAAATTATAAAGATAATGATAAATAAAATGTCTCCCAAAAAAAAAGAAAAGGGGCGATATAAATTTCAAGAAGATTGTCGGCCACTTCGGCGTTCCCTCAGAGCACCAGTGAAGCTAACTAGCTTATGCCTCAAAATACATAAAACAGGAGAGCATGCGCACAAAGAGACATGCACATAAACATGTGGAATGCGCCACATCGGTAGTCTAAAATATCAACGACATGTGGGCGATCGTACGGGTGTAGCGTTATAGACCCAAGTGCAGAATCCGTGTGCACGCTTCAACCAGCATTGTTCCATGTTTTAACCTAATATCTTGAGGGTCTACAAATGACGGCATGATTACGTTGCACACGCTCGTCAGCACACTAACTGTCACTTAATTGAAAGCAGAATGCTCCGCCGTCATGGTGAGGACCAGGCCACATGATCTGAGAATTCGCGCTATGGGCTTTTGATAAAACTAGCCTTTTGAAGGCAGGGCAAAAGGGAAAAGGACGGGTGTCAGTCGTGGGGCATTTGACATCGGGTGCTTTCGTGCACCACCCGATCGTACATAGGGCATGAACTTTCTATAAAGCGGTCTCCTTTAGGGAACTTGGCAGTCCACTGTGATAAGTGTTCGTATGACCCTTTGCTGGATAAAACACAGATTCCGGGCAAGTAGGAACAGAAAACAGAAGGGAAAACTTTGGAGGTTTTCAAATTTAGCGTAAAGAAAGATGATAGTTGCATCAGTGCGTCGTCACTCGTTTCATCAAATAAGAAATTTAGATTCATTTGGCTTGAGGTATAATAAAGTGTGTATCAGTGGCGTAGCCAGAAAATGTTTTCAGGGGGTGTTTTTTTTGTTTTTTTTGCTTAAGCTGTTTGAAAGACACACACACAAAAAAGAGAGGAAACGAAACTGCCCAAACCCAATATTGTTTACTGTTTTCCTGTTTCTTAGACGACAAAAGTCCAACATTCTTTTCCACATCTCGTTCGTCCAATATTTAAAACAGGGAAATTTAATGTTAAATGTCGAAAGAACGCAGTCATTAAATATTATAATTGACTTTGAGTAAAAAAAGTCCAGACAGGCTCACAAAAAAATTACGGTGCGTGCACTTCAATGCGGAACACTCGAGTATCCAATGACTGAAAACTGCGGAAAAGTGCCAGAGAATAGCGAAGTTTAGAATACGATTAAACACAAAAACTGCAATGCGCACTGGGGCAATGAGCTAGTGAATCGTCACGCTCATTGTTCCTGCGCGGATCACATATTTCACAAATTATCGTTTTATAGTCATGTTTTAAATTATTTCCGCTCTTCGTTGTCGTTTTACGAGAAAGTGGAAGAGAAAAATACCAGTTTCTATCATTGTGTGGGGTCTAAACATTTAGTGGAAGCCGCCGTCGGTCGATAGAAAGAAGCGAGAGTACCCTTTCGGTGCTGATTTGCATATTCCGCTGAATGTTCAATAGCGCAGCCCCTATTAGCGGCGAGATGTTTTAGTGGCACCCTCGTATGGTTTCCTCTCGTGACGTCATTACCTTACGAACAACGAGTTCGACGGTGTTTAGAATTAGCTGGTGGAAGCTTGAGATCATTGCGCTCTGAAACCAACACTGCCAACCCCGTCAAAATTGAAGTTCTTACATTGCTCTTATTTCTTTCAATGAGAAAAGCTTTGCTGATGTCATAGTGACCATTCGGCCAATCGTGGAAGGCCGATCACAGTGACGCTTTTGATCGCGCACGTCGCCAATGCTGCGTTCACCATTAAGCTCAGACTAGAAGCTCCGCTTTAAGCGCGAGCTTTCTGCCCTTCCAAAAACAAGCGTGATCGTGCAGGCACGCTCAACCAATGCACTGCCGAAGCCAGCGAGCTCGCGTTGAAGGCGAAGCGTCTGGTCTCAGCTTAGAACGGAGTAGCAAGCGCCTCTGGGACGTTGAAGCCCTCAGGTGCTTCAACGTCCCAGTCTTCGGAGTCTCGAAAGCAAATGTTCCGCTTCAGCGCTGCTAACGAGCATGGTGGCCAGGATTTGTAACAGGCGGGTTACATTAGGATACAAGGCCTCTGGGCAAATGCAAGTTGCCTGTACCGCTGAGACGCGCTAAGCGGTGCGGTCCCTCCACATCTGTGTCAAAACCAGTACTTCCCCAGAAAGTTCATCTAACAAAACGAATGCTCCGCACAGGCTGGAGATTGGCGACCGGCGTCGTTGGCCACAACATTGCTGTCGCCTATGGCGGACAATGCTGCCTGACGTGAATCTGCTGGTTCTGTTGGAGACGTTGATGACACGCTTGAAGTTGTAGGTCAATAATCATTCTTAAAAAAAAAGTCAAGAACTCCTTGGCTCTTGAACTCATTTTTGAAAGTCTATATACGTAGAGGAAGTTCCACGACTCACGTGCTGAACGCAAGCATGTAAACATTACCCACTTCAGCGATTAAAGAAGTCAACTAGGTACGCTTTGAAACCAAATGATGATGAGCATTCCAAAGTTGCTTCAACAGTGCATATGCTGTCGCTTTTCTCTCTTTCTTCTTTTCTTCTTTTTTTTTTGAATGATGGGGATGTTTTTGAGTGTGTTTTTTGCATTTTTGTTTGTGTATTATTGAAGCTAAATAAGTAGAGGCGAGTAAACCCTAAAAAAAAGACAAGAGAAAAAAAAAGCGCTAAGCTGTTAGTTATTTTGTCGTCCGGTTTTCTCCTCATTGTAGGGCTCGTAAAGTCAGAGTATTGCTATTTTGGAGTTTTGTTGCGCTGCCCTGCTTGTTGCGCTGCTCGTCGAGTCCTAGACACTCAAAGGGTAGGGGAACTTTAGTTAAGCCGCCTGCATTCCCCGAGGCGAGGCCAGCGTCCTTCGAGGTCAGGATTTCGCGGCTTATGTGACGTCGGGAACAAAGCCATTCGCACCTGCGAGCCTGAAGAAAGGCTTTGGTTACTAACATGGCCAAGTTTGAGAGAGCTGTTGGAAGAGCCGGAGCCGGAGATGTATTTTTCCCACAGTCCACGGACAGCGTCGTCTTCGTTTTGCTTCGGTATGTTGTGGAGTGTGGACACAGCCCCTCGCCGTAGTGGATTGTCGAAACGAAACACACACAAAAAAATTATACTGACATTGGAAAGGGGGAAGGGGTAAAGAGGACAACCATGAAAATTCGTTAATGTTCCGACCCTTGAACCCCCCCCCCCCCCTCCCCCCACACACACACACCCCGGTCCCCTGGCTACGCCACTGGTATGCAAATATGTTCGTGTTTTCCAAATAAAATTCAGTTGGCAGTAGCGCTTTTAGTTTGCACTACTACTTCTTTCAGCTCGGTTGTTTTGTTTTTTTTGCCCTTCTAAGTATAGGCTTGTTGCAGCTGACTTCACTTCCGGCTAAAGTGTAGGTCAAAACCAACACTGTCGTCTACTATCAGTGCCTTGGCGACATGTTGGAGGCAAAAAATGTTCTTCGCCTGACATGAAGTGCAGTCAATAAACCCGTAGTTAGTGTACCAAGCTTTTCTGTCAAGATCATCGAGTCAACTATAATAATCTAAAGCGAAAAGTCCCATGCGTTTGGCCGCGGCGGGAGGGCGATGCATAGAAGCGGACATCGGCGGCCCCATTTGGCGGTTCCTATGAGCTTATATCGCTGGCGACGTATATGCACCAAGGAGCAGCAAAAAATCACCTGTAAATTCTGCACCTTTTTTTTTTTTGCAGAAAAACATTTGAATTGCGTGTTGACAAAACTAAATAAAGGTAGGCTGTACCAACTCACTTATTAAAACATCCCTGCCCATCTTCTCCCCCCCCCCCCCCCCCCCCCCGAAAAAAAAAAGAAAAAAAAAAGAAGCGGGTAGAGAAAAAAAAATCCTTCCCCGGAAAAAGAAAAAACAAAAAAAGAAATCTGCGCCGAGCAGCGTCGAACATGCGTCGACCCCATAGCGGCGCCATCTGTTGACAGCCCGTGATACCGCGAGGAGAAACTAACTCTCGGTACAGTTACTCTCGAGTTCGAGTGAGGGTTAAGGGAGAGTATCATCGAAAGAAGCGGTGGCGAAAGAGTAACTTTGATGAAGAGAGAGTTAAAGTAGACTAAGTTAGGGCACTTACTCTTCTTTGACACCTTTTTTTTTTAGAGTGTGGGCGGAATCGCGGTATTCCGGGAGGAAGTGACGTGCTCTCTTTTACTTCTGCTAAGAGAAACGAATATGCTGCATTACAGCGTTCAAAACCTGAAATGATAGCTGCACGGCATGGGAAACAAAAAAAAATCTCATTAGCGGTGCTGCGCAGCAGGTTCGAAACGTCGACTTTGTGGTGGTTCCAATTTTTTAGTATTACCGCTTCAGTTGCGGTAGTGTTCCACTACAAAAGCACAATCCGCGCCTTTCTTTTTTGCACAAAGCAGCCCTCACGAAGTGGGAGGGGAAGCTCAGTGCCTTCGCGCAAAGCATACGCCAAACAACTCGATCGGAAAAAACGAAAAAGAGAAAAGAAGATGGAGAGGGGGGCACCGTTTTGGCCGGGCGGTGGTTGTGTGTTGTGTGTGTTTGGAGGGTACACCATCTGTAGGAGCCTCCCACACCATCTGTGGCGAGTGCCGCACCAACACGGTACTTAGTTTGCCCTTCTGCCGCAACGCGCCGCGTCGTTAGTGTCCTCGCGATGATAGGAGGAAACTGGAGGCTGCACTTCCCTGGCTTCGGAGGTGTGCATCTCCGCAGTAAATGAGAAAAATGAAAAGTAAACGCGTAGATCCTAAATATTAAGAAGTTACTAACAAAATAAATTAAGCAACATTTTATATTCAGTTGTAAAAGAAATAGTTATAAATAAATAGCTAATATCTGGAAATATCAGGAAAAGCTTCGTACGTATTTACTGCAGAATTATTCTAGGCAATGGCGCCTTTTTCGGCCCGCCAGCCGCTGCCTCTGCTGTTATCCTGCTACCGCGCTCGCTTTCTCTGTTCGCGAGTGTTATTTTCACTTTTAAAATTAAAGGATCAAAGGCGAGCGGACACGAATGAGCCGCTCTTAAGTCTGTGCAAGCAAGCAAATGCGAGTCTCCATTTAGGACCGGTGATTGAGAGCCTCTCGCTCGCCACTATTCTCCATTTCATCGAGCACGGCCGAGCATGGAAGTTAGGCGTTGGGCTGTTCTCAGAGACAGTGGACAGTTGTGTTTTTGACGCCTGAGAATGTGAGGGCGGTGCTGTGTCGCCGGTGTGGACCTGACGCCGCGCCGTCTAAAGTCCGCGCCGTACAGCTCGGGTACGGTGTCAGAGGGCTGCTTGGTCTCTTGGCTGCAAGCGAGTTCGGCTATAACTCCAGCAATGTTGGGGGCCGTGCGTGTTTTCCCCTTATATGTGTTCCTCAGTCAGGCTTTTTTTTTAATCATAAAGTAGACCAAGGGATTTGCTCTCCTAAGTTCAGTCGTTTTTTTTTTCGTGTTTTGTTTACACTTGAATGGCTTTGATCGAAGCTACTAATGTTTGTTTCACTTCGCGTGCAAATGAAGCCGAAGCTACTAGCAAAAGCATGTTCCCCCGAACCTTTGCTTGCACTGCACGCTCGCACTTGGCAGGGGCGCTGAAAGCCTCGCGTTTAGAATGAAGTGGATCATGGGGGGTCAATGTGTGCTTGCATGGGGCATAGTTTGGTGCTGGACTCGAGTCTGCAGAAGCAAAATGTGAAAGGGCGCCTATAGCGTATTTGCATTCCTACAGTGGATCTCAAGCAGGTGCATAGTGCGCAGTGTTTAGCTCAGTAAAATTAAAGATTATCAATTAATCAGATACAGAGATGGGCAAAATACATGCAAATATGTATGGAAATACAAATACAAAATACTTCGTCAAAAATGTATTTAATTACAAATCTAATTACATTTCCAAAAAAAGCGTTTAAGTGCAAGATACAAATACAGTCAAATGTATTTGGTCTCCTCCAAATACTTTTCAAAATACATTCCTCAAAATTTGCGTCAGCGACTTCAGGGCACCTGCAACGGGTTTCTGGGTATCTCATTTTAATTTTGCATCGCACACTCGGGAGTTAGTGTGCGAGGCTCTAGTAACGTAATAGAAATATTGCCGCGCCCAGGGCTGAGAAAGCAACGCTCAGTCACGGACCTCCAGAAAGTTCTCGTTTATTCATGAACCGCATGTAACTTCTATCATTTATTCCTGCTTTTGTTTTCTAGAAAGTGCGAGTTCATTCTCGCCCGATCACGCGACGCTCGAGCCGCTTTCGCCGAATCTTCGAGATAGCGACGCACTCTAGATAAGAGGCCGCCCGCGACCTTGTCGAGTCAGTTTCGCCTCAGCGTTCGAACTTGCTGCTTCGCCGCCTTCGACGCCCGCGACGCTCTGTTATCTTTCTTTCTCCTTTTACTTTTTGGGCACAAGTTCGCCCATTAAACCTTTATTTTCAGTTTACTCTTTGCTTTCTCGTCGCCTTAATTCGTGACAATATAATGACAAAAAAATCTAATCAGCTTGGACGTAATAGGTAAAAAAAATACAGAGCTTCAAGCAGCTTTTTTTGTGGATTATAAATTTTGGTATAGACCAGGGGTGGCCAAGCTACGGCTATTCGCGTGCTAAAGTGCGGCTCGCGGCTCCCTCCCCTAACCCCCCCCCCCCCCCCCACACACACACACACAGACACACACTCCCCCGCCTCCCTTCCGGTTTAGTATGTTCCAAGAAAAATATGGATGGAAATCAGGATGGAAAGCATCACAAGTTGTCACAGGCACTTATTTAGCCAGCCAGCCTGTGAACGTTAATTTCGTCGCTATTCTTGCCCTGGACTAGCACCGTAATCGCAAAGTCACTGAACGCTTGTGCTTGATTGAGACACTGCATTCAGTGTAGAACGTAGTTTTCTTCCTGCTCTGGACAGTGACATAAATTTGAGGGATGTATTTTCGCCCACAAAATTGTATTTAATTACTATTGTATTTGAAATACCCACGTTTTAGTATTTAAATACACACGTCAAATACATTACCCAATTTGTAATTAAATACAAATGCAAAATACACAAAGTATTAAAATATGTATTTCAAATACTTGTATTTGAAATACTGCCAATCCCTGATTCAGATATATGTTGTTAATATAATACCATACATAAACTCTGATGTTGATTATATGCTATCTGCACACACATGAAGGCACACCATCATGTCTGCACTTTGGCAGTTTCATGATTACATCGCTATATATATCCTACCTCTGAAAAATGGATGCACGTCTGTCCTCTTGCAGAGCACATTCTAGTCCAATCACTGCAAAGTGCACCCAGATGATTACGGGGCTTACAGTATGATGCAATTGAAGAACGTAATTTCAACATGGATATGTTCAATTTCCTTGCACAGATCACTTCCCTGGTGCCTCGTCGTACACTGGATGCACTCCATAGATGGCAGGAAATGGCCTACTGTGGATTTGTGGGAAAGAAGGTGCGCAAGTACATTTAATGCTCTGCTTTTGTATTCGAGTGGCACTCCACTTTTGATAACAAATTTATTTTTGACTTTTAATTGAACACATTTTTTTGTATTTTCAGGAAAGGCCAGCGAGCAGGCATTAACGGAGCCAATTGACCATAAAAATGCCCCTGGTAATTTCTACTATGAAATGTGCTATCCTTTTTTACTACCAGTCAAGTCGTGTACAAGGCAAGTTTGAACATTGTTATATGTGCCTATTTGTTTCCAGAGCTGTGAAGCAACATTTTTTGGTTAATAGTCACAAAATTACAGTTCAAAGGCTTGTATTTTGTGCCTAGTTTTAAGTATAGAACCAGTGTTGTATAGGCATCTTTAATATTTCCCTGAAGATCAAACTGTGTGGCAAATATGGTAAAATTTACTTGATGAAAGTTGTCTGCACTCATCCCTTCAAATGGTTTTGTTAGGGTAACGAGATGTAGGAATGAGCTAACCACGGCAAAGACTACACTCTGTTACAACCAAAAAAGTGCGAAAATGAGACGAAGGACGAGTGAGAAGAATGTACACGACAAGCGCTGGCTTACAACTGAATTTTTATTGGGAAGAAACATGAAACCCTCGAACCACCAAAACATTAACCACTGCCAATTTTATCAATGTGATTACAATATTGCTTCGTAAGGACACCGTTACGAAGTAATATTGTAATCACATTGATAAGATTGGCGGTGTCTCATGTTTTGGTGGTTCGAGGGGGTTTTATGTTTTTTCCAAATAAAAATTCAATTGCAAGTCAGCGCTTGTCGCTTACATTCCTCTCACCCGTCCTTCATCCAATTTTTGCTCTTTTTTTTGGTTGTAATGCATCACCAACTCGCCCAAGTTACCACTCTTCAGCGGGAAACACATGTACGACGATACCGTCCGATCCGACGTGCGGACTGCCGGAATGACCTTGGGGGGAGAGGGTTTTCATAGCATCGGAGAGCGTTGAAAACCCTCGCCTCCGACCGTCGTATTGCGCCGTCGGACGTCGGATCGGACGGTTTCGTCGTACATGTGTTTCGCGCTTTAAAGGGACACTACACCCCCCAAAAAATTTTTTTTATTTTTTGCCAAGCGCTTCATTATGGTGTCGGAGGACTACCCAATTAATATTTTGCAACAGAGTAGCGTATTTCTTTAATAAAGCCAAAAGACGCAACTGCTCTAAACCGAAACCGAAACCCGACGGAGGTCGGAGAAGTGGAGAGAAGAGAGTGACTGGCGGAAGTCACGTGGCTACACCCGACCGTGCGTTTTTTTTTTTTGTTTTTTTTTCTCCTCCGGTAGCAGACGACACGACATGCGGTGTGCGATGCGGTGTGCGATGCGGCGTGCGGGAACTGCTTGCCGTACGATTCTTTTGCAGGTGTTTGTTCCGCTCGTTGTTCTGTACTCCAAGATGAGTTGTTTTGTACATTGAGGAGTTGGAGATGAGTAGTGAGTGCCCGTGGTGAATTTCCATGATCGGCTCCGAAAAGAATAAACCCAAGATGTTGCGTGAAGAGCTGGCTCACATGTCCTGCATACGAAAAAAAGTGGCATTGTGCGACAGAGTTTCCGAAAGATCAACGGGATGGGGACCAATGGCTGGCTGCAATTCTTGTAGAACATTTACGGGCACCTCGGAAAGCGGACGCTACCTGATTTATATGCTCCTTGCATTTTGTGGAAAGTGATTACATTGAGTTCGCAGGTGTCAAAACGGAAATCCCATACCGTTTAATTCAGCGAAGTATCGTCCACAACATTTGTTTGTTATTTTTTTGTTCGTTTCTTCAGTGATGATTGTAAAAAAAGAAAAAGATATGTAAACATCGGAAAATGATTGAAAAAAAAAAAATCATGGGGGATCGAACCCGGTCCTACCGCGTGTGAAGCGGACGTCTTTCCCACTGAGCTACTGGGGCATCTCGTTTCTGGTGGATCTCTTTCCTTAGTAATAATTCAGCCGGTAAACTGTAAGTTGGAAAGTTTGCTGTCGATTTTTCTCTAGCAAAAGCACTCCCGGGTCGAAGTCGGGAAGCACCACGCTTTGAGGACATTCGCACCTAGTAAAGAAATCGTACGCGTGCATATTCAACTCGAAGTAGACGCGTCGTGCTTGACGTTTGCGCGAGCGTTGTCTTCAGCCACGAGAAGGGAGCGACGGCTCGGCGACGTCTTCGTGCAAATCGGCTTGGTGGCCGGGCGTGTCGTACGGGATGAGTACCAATTCTTTTGATCAGTCCCAAATTTCTCTTTTAACGGTAGACAGAATTCGCCCGTACCGCGAACGACAGTTCTGAAATAGAGGTCCCACGCCCGTCGTCCGCTGCCATCGCCGTCCCCGCGAGTCCCACGATACGCGAAACGACGAACGCACAGAATGCTTCCGGTTGTCTGTGGAACTTTTTTTTTCAATCAACGTATTTACAGCTTTTTAGAAGCCACAAAAAACGGGTTTCATATTTTTTTCTATTTTTAATATTGAGTGTGTGCCTTCAGTGACCCACGACTTTGATTAAATTTGGTGGTCGCATCGATACCTTAGAAAACGGCCCGTGACCGCGAAAAAGAGAGTGAGCGAGACTCGAACCGGCCAGTTCTTGATCGGCGGTTTTCGGGCGGAAAGAAACCGAATTTCGAGCCGCAAATTCTGTTCTGGGTAGTTGAGCTCTCATATGTCACGTACAACTAAAAACCTCGGCGAGCATAAATACCCTGTCAGTGTCCCTTTAAGGCGCATTCCCACCGGCGATGTCAGCAGTCGCGCGATGCGACTAGATCGCGTTGCAAAAAAAATTACATGGTCACACCGGCGTGCGCGATGAGCGAGTCCAACGCCTTCGTTGGCGAGTCGTTTCTCGAAAACTCTTGCTTTGAACGCCGTTGATTGGCTCAGCCGCTCCGCAACTAGATTGCATCGCAAAAAAGTCGGACCGAGTAGCGACTGGTCAAATCGCGTCGCTTTTACAATGAAAGTTATCGCACGACTAGATCGCATCGCCAGTGGGAATGCGCCTTTATCGTACACTCCACTTCACCATAACATGGCTAAGGGCGAAAACTATGGCCCCCGTGAGCCAATTAAAGTGACAGAGCAAAGTACATGACAACACTCCACGGGAGGAATGCACGACGGCTACATTGTGATGCAACTCGCTCTGACTGTCTTGCGGGGCTGCAGCGTTTGCTCTTTGCCATGTTATGGTAAAACAGTTAGTACCTTGCACTATGCTAGTCGGCTACTAAAAGGTTTTAAAAGTGTCGTGAAATTTGTCTGCACTCATACGTTCTTCAACTTGATTTGTTAGGTCCATGCGGTGTAGCAAGGGCTACCCACCACACCAGGGAGTAGCACCTTAGACCATGTCACTCAGCTACAGGTACGTTCCGATACTGGTGTAAAAGTTGCGTGCACTGATCTCTTCACCTTGGTGCAGAAATGACCTTGCCATGCCAGGGACGAACAGCTTACACTACACTACTCAGCAACAGGTAACTTCCAAGTGTTGCAAAATTTACGTTCATTCATACCAATACTGTCTCCAACGTGTTTTCTTAGGGCCATACGATGCAGAGAGGACCTGCCCACGCCGGGGATTGTCACCTTACAGTATGCCACACAATTACAGGTACTTTCTGGATGTACTATGAAATTTCCCGTACTGATACCTTCTTTGGTTCTTTGTTAGGGCCACGAAAAAACAGCTGCAAGATGACACAGGGCAAGATGGTTTCCCAATGCATTAAATTGAACACCAACCTCCGAGATGAATAAAGAGTAGGGCCACTAGAAGCACCTGTATGGATAGGACACGAGTGTAGCAATAAAACCATATTGCCAATATAAATTGGTTCAGGGTCGTCCTTTGACTGGTTACAGCATATCCAGGCAAGAGTAGAACGGATTTAGGCATGCCATCTAAAGAACGAAATTGCATGTACGTCGGACATCCGCAATGGGATCCCCATTGCGGATGTCCGACGGACGTGCAATTTTGTTTGCTTGGGCACTGTGTCGGATGTCCTGGGGATGTTCGTCGGATGTCCCGCGGATGTTCGGTGGATCTGAATTGGATCTCTATCGGATGTTCCCGGGATATCCGAAATTGGCCTGCAGATGGATCCCATTTCGGATGTCCAACGGATGTGCGATTTTGTTTGCTTTGGCGTTCTTTCGGATGTCCTGGGGATGTTCGTCGGACGTATACGGATGTCCCACGGATGTTTGATATATCTGAATCGGATCTCTATCGGATGTTCACGGCATATCCGAAGAAATTCTGCCCAGTAGAAATTGGCTCAGGTTAGTGCTTTGACTGGTTTACAACATATCTGGGCTAAAGTAGAGTAAATTCAGGCGTGCCATCCGAATATCCGAAATTGGCCTGCAGAAGGATCCCATTTCGGATGTCCGACGGACACGCAAATTTGTTACCTTTGGCACTCTGACGGATGTCCTGGGGACGTCCGTCGGACGGCTACGGATCTCCTGGGGACGTCTGAATATCTTGAGCGGATATCTATCAGATGTCCAATGGACATCCAGTGGTTTGTTGGGTATAGATATGCAGTTCCAGACTACAGATGCAAATTCTAGTTTCGAACGCACATGGGTACTATATAATCTCAAAAGACAGTGATGAGTGATAAATGGTTCAGTTAAGCGAGACATTATGCCTAGCGTGCGTAATGACTGGCTTAAAATGGAGTTTACATGAGAAAGGAAAAAAAGGTGGTCGTCCACAAGTACACCTAAGTCTCCCATCTGCGTGGTCCGACAGATCGTTTCATTCTACAGAACATATACATAGGATAAATTGTGACGCTTTCTCGACAGCGACATGACTTTTGTTTTGCGCGGATTTAAGAAAAGATTGTTAGAACTGCACCATTCTACCACTGAACGAAGACCGTCCTGCAGCAAAGTACAGTCAGTGATTGAGGTGACCTCCCGAAACAACTTCACGTCATCTGCGAACATAAGTAATTGAGAGTGTTTTACAGATGACACCAAATCATTTATAAAAATAAGAAACAACAAAGGCCCAAGTTTCGAGCCCTGAGGCACTCCCGACACAGAAATAAATAGACGAGACAAGAAGTCAGATACCCTTACACAGTTCTCCTTTTTATGAAGATAACTCCTAAACCAGGTATTGTACCCAGGACTGAGGCCATAGTCCCAGAGTTTCAACAACAGCACTCTCGATTGACCTTATCAAACCCTTTGGACATATCCAGATATATTGTGTCTACTTGGCCCCGACACTGAATAATTGGAAAAGCAAAATATAAAATGTGCACAGATTTGTCTCGACAGATCTGCCTTTGACGAAACCCTGCTGTACAAGAACAAACTTTATTTTAAAATAATTATACAAACGATTTTACATTAGCTTCTCAAAAACCTTTGAAAATGCATTGAGAAGGGAAACAGGATGGTGATTACTAACATCACAAGAATTACCCGACGTGAAAATTGGGACGACTATCGAATATTTCCATTTTTCTGGAAAGATACCATTCTGTATAGACAAGTTGAACACTTTTTCAAGAACAGGAGCAAAACATTCGGCACATCCTTTTACAACAATGTTGGGAATACCATCTGAACCTGTGGACAGTTTAGAATTCAACTTTCCAATAGCTAAAAGCACTTTGTGAACTGTAAATCTAGTAAAGGGTAAATAGTCATCAAAAGTAGTATTTCATGTCATGGGTAAAGGGGTGGTGGCATTAAAAAAGCATGAGCTGAAATGATGCGAAAACAACTCACAAACAGATTTTGGGGACGTTTCAATAACAACCGTTGCTCAGTGATATATTGTTAAGAGTCCTTCGTGGTGTGCTTTTTCACATAGCGCCAGAATTCTTCTGGTCGCTTGTTCAGGTTACGCTCCAATTGTCCGCAGTAGTGATATTGGTTGCTAGCAAGAAGCTTTTTTGTTACTTCACGACAGATGGTAAATTTTTCATACCTAAGCCAAGCTTCGTTTTTTTATATAATCTGTGGTAATGTAATTTTAACCTCAAGTAATATCGAAAATCTTTGGAAAACCACTTAGGGTACTTCACAGGACGATTGCAGTGATGTGATTGGCCAAAGCCGTTTTGTAGCACCTTTCGGAGCAGCCAAAACAGTGTTTTGGAGCAGCAAAAGTGGCCTTTGGAGCAGCCACAACAATGTTTTGGAGCAGCAAAAGGGGCTGTTGGAGCAGCCAAAGCAGTGTTTCGGAGCACCAAAAGTGGCTTTCGGAGCAGATATTCTTAGGAAAATAAAAATATTCATTTCAAGTGCTGGACAAACGAAGGGCACTTTGCTCGCCGAAATAAACGAATTAAGGTCAAGTTCGACCAACCAGGAGTCTTTCAAGGTGTAACTGAAATGTCAATGACATGAGATATTTTGCAATGCTTCAGTTAAATGATACACACATATGTACCCACTACAGGTAAATAAGAACCAAACTGCACATATTAAAATTTCTTTTAAAATGGCCAGCTTAGTAGTAAATATCACAGCATTAGGTTGACTAGTGATATTATATAATAAATGTAAGCAGTCTCCGACTGATGAAACACAAGCTACTGCAGTGCAATGCGAATTTGCAAACGAGAAAAAGGTTCATTACAACCAGCGGGTATTTTTTGCTTTTCGAAACTTTCTGCAAAGCTACTGCAAGCTTCACTCTGACGTAGGCTAGTAATGAATGTCCACTTTCAATGTCTCCAAAGAGACATTGAGAGGTCCCACAAGTGTACAGTGCTGTACGCGCTACCGAGCAATTCTGAAAGACCGCTTGCCACCGTTTTACTGATTTCCGACGAGCCAGATTTTCGTCAAAAGTAAATATAAAACAGTGGATTGCAAGCGTCCCGGCGGCTGCCTCTGTCGTGCAATCATGTTTGCATGCACTTCAGGGCAACTTCGGCAGGCTTGCAGCTGCACGTGCTTTGTCGTGCGAGCGGAGACGTCCTGTTCAATCGAAACCACACTCCGTCGTCAACTGATTCCAAAAATGTATGTAAAATGTAACTGACTAACTGCCCAGCATGCGAGGGTAAACAGTCCAGTGGCGCGTGCTTGCAAGGCCGGCAGGCGAGGTACAAGCTAAACAGAGAAAAAGAGCCCGAGCGCATCGATGCAGGACATCGCGAGTCAGGGTCAAACTTGTTCTTGGGGCGCTTTGCGCAACGACTCAATTCGAGACAAACAAGCGCACTGTGGGGGTTCAACGTGTAGACATTGCCTTCTTTGCTTTAGCTCACTTCTCTTCACCAACTTTCTTTCGCGACAAATTTTGTATGCACCGGGGTCCCTCTTGAAAGAAAGTCAACCAAGAGAAACCTAGATAATCAATACTTCCACACAGCAGTCTTTGAGTTAAAAAGGGATTTTTGTAGTAATATGATTTAAACAAGAACAGGAATGCAGTGATGTGATTGGCCTAAGCCGTTTTGGAGCACCTTTTGGAGCAGCCAAAACGGTGTTTTGGAGCAGCAAAAGTGGCCTTTGGAGCAGATATTCTTAGAAAAATAAACCTATTCGTTTTAAGTGCTGAACGAACGAAGGCCACTTCGCTCGCCGCACCACCTGGGAGTCTTTCAACATGTAACTGAAATGCCAATGACATGACACATTTTGCAATGCTTCAGTTAAATTATACATATATATGTACCGTTACAGATAAATAAGAACCAAACTATTTATTTGAAAATGACCAGCTAATTAGTACATATCACAGCATTAGTTTGACCTGTATAGTTATATAATATAATAAATGGAAGCTGTCTCCGACTGATAAAACACGTAACTACCGCAGTGCAATGCGAAATTGTATACAAGACAAAGCGGGTTCTTTTCTTTTTGCTTTTTGAAACTTTCTACAAGGCTGCTGCAAGCCTCGCTTTGCCTTTGGCTAGTAATAACTTCCCACTTTCAATGTCTCCAAAGAGACAGAGACATGCCACAAATGAACAGTGCTGTGGGCGTTGCCGAGCAATTCCGAAAAACCGCTTGCCACCGTTTTACTGGTTCCCGACGTGCCAGAGTTTCGTCAAAAGTAAGCAAACGTAAAATAATGGGTTGCAAGCGTCCCGGCTGGTGCCTCTGTCGTGCAGTTATGTCCGCATGCACATGAGGGCAACTTTAGCAGGCTTGCATTTGAACGTGCTTCGTCGCGCGAGCGGAGATGGCTGTTCGATCGAAACAGACACCATGCCACTCCGCTTCATCGCCAGCTGGTTCCCAAAATTGTATGCAAAGTATGACGAAAAAAACAGTCCAGCGGCACCTGCTTGTCAGGCCGGGAGGCGAGGTGCAAGCTAAACACACAGAAAAAAAGAACCTGAGCGAGTCAGGTCAAAACAAGACATCGCGAGTCAGGGTCAAAAAGTACTTGGAGCGCTTTGTAAAACGACTGAAGCACTAAAGCGTCAACACACGCCCCGCGTCTATCGTTGAAATGTTGTTTTTTTAAAAAGGCGCGAGAAGAGACACATGAACGACGAGAGCGTGAAACGAGAGGTGGCGGGAAAAACTAAAACCAGATGGACGATTGATAAAGGGTACTTTTTGTTGGGCGGCCCCTTGCGCCATCTACCTCACGCATGCTCAATTACGGTACTCGGTTTAGTTTCGGTCTTGAAAAACTACCAAAATCGGTCTTTTGGCGCAGGCTTGGCACAGATTACCCATATTTCGGCAAAATGTAGCAGGATGTAGCAGGGTTAGCCCCTTGGCGCAGTTTGGCGCAATTGGCGCAGCAATCACATCACTGGGAATGTTGATGAACATGTGGCGGTCCTTATGTTTTAGTTTAGGAAGCTCCATATCTGTAGCGACAAGCGGACTGGCCGGCAGGGACCAAATAGTTTTCCCACCGCCGTTTCTTTCAGAAGCGAGTGTTTCAGCTCAAGAAGTAACTCCCGCCGCGCAAAAACATAATTTCGTTTCACAGCGTGACGGCATGGCTGGTACCGAGCACGTTAGCGTCGGAGCGTTCGCACACGCCCCATCAAACACTGAAAAAAATAAAAAATAAAAATGCGAGACGAGATTTACGAGACGACGAGAGGGCGAAAGAAGAAACGCCGGGGAAAAAAATGCGAGACCGGATGGACGATGTAATCAAAGCAAGGGTGCAGGCGAGCCGGTTCAATACTGACATTGGAGTTTTGTTCCTGTCCTACGTCCCTTCTTTTCCCCGGCTCCAGGGTTACAATGCCACGATTAATGCAGGGTACATTGCGTCGGACGGCCGCTTGCGCCACCTAGCTCACGCATGCTCAATTACGGTACTCAGTTTAGTTTCGGTCTTGAAAGGCGACCGAAATGGTACTTTGGCGCAGGCTTGGCGCCAATTACCCATATTTTGGAAAAATGTAGCAGTATGTGGGCAGGGTTAGCCGCTTGGCACAGTTTGGTGCAGCACTCACATAACTGCAGTTGTATATATCATTCTATATTATATTATATAATAATAATATAATCAATCAAGCAATCAATGAAGCATATAATAATATATCATATAATACTATAATAATAATAATATTAAATCTTCATTTTACGTGCCCACAAACAACTTTACAGTCTATGATGTGGTGCACATAAAGAAAATTAAAACACAGCACTATATCAAACATTAAGATACTTGTCACAATGAAAATATAAACAGATAACAGAAACTGAAAGACTATACAGAACCCGCCTTACAATAGGTAATTCAAGGACATCCACTTTCGCACATAAAACATGAACTGGTTTGAACAAAGAAAAATGTCAAGATGGGTCTTATTAAATGATAATTGGATCCTCGATAAAGGAGACACAGATGACATACAAGATGGGTAAAAGGTTAGCACATTCCTACTGACCCTTGACCAGACTTGGACGTAGTTCAACTACTCTACTCAAACTACTGTAGTTTAACTACTTTTTCGAGTAACTTGGTAACTTCCAATTACAACTTGATTTGGGTAATTAGTAGTTTAATTTAACTACTTTTTTCAGGTAACTTCTACTCAAATTACTAACTACTTTCGAAATTATATAGTGCTAATTTTGCCCATCACGAAAGTTTGAGCGCAGAAATGAATGAGACGCCGGCAGATAAAGTGGCACTCCCGAACAAGGGGCCCCCTTGTTCGGGAAGGCGTCCTTGGGCCAAGGTGGCGACGAGCAGCCAAAACATAACACCGGCACGCACGAACGCAGGAAGAGATGCTTAACAAGCCTTGGTCGGGTATTGACCTAATCCGGTAATGCAGGCAGGCGCCGCGTTTCCAGCTGCAACCATGAAAGACGGGGACACTCCGAGAGTTGTTATTGTTTTCGTGTTGTCTGTCTTTAGTGAGTTCTGACTCAAGCGGTAGGTTCCGCGGGAGGCGCCACCGGAATGACCTCGCAGCTGGGCGCCTGTTCCCATGGTCGCCTTGTCGTCAGCGCATACGCCTTTGCAAAGCCGGACTCCCCCGCGCACAAACCCTGGCACGGATAATCCGTCCATGGGAGCATGTTCCCGCTTCCAGCTGCAACTGTATACAAGTGACGATGCTTGTTCACGTAATCCTTCGCGTCCTTCCGACCATCCATGCCTGGGAGACCTCCTCTTTGTTAAAAACGACTTACTTGTCAGGCGTGTCAGGCGCATCATAATATTGTAGTCGCCGGGGAGGATTGCGAGTTACCCTTGAAAGATCATTTTGTTGGACCCGGCGTCAGCGGCGAAGTATACTTCGGTTCATCATCTGTTAAACCAAAACAATTTTTTTTCAGTGGCGTAGCTATAACACTGCAAGGAGACGCGCAGTCGTCCGGATGATCTCATCGTCGTGGCGCGAGACTTGAATCTTTGACGGTCTGGTGCACTCGCTCAGCGTACTCACAGAACGACGTCGGAATAAAGAGGGGCCAGTCATAACAATCTCAACTTGACGAAGAAAAAAGAAAAAAGGAGGAAAGTTTGTTATAAAAGATCCTCTACCCGAGGCAAACCTCACATGTTTAGTCATGGACACCTAAGATGCCGACACTCGCTTACCCGACCCTGCACAGCCTGTTTCTCAAATTCAACGCTGCCGTTCCATCCAGCCTGTCGGTGGAACGTCTATTTAGCTTGGCTGGGGACGTCCTTAGAAGGAAAAGGGGAAAACTCTCCTATCAAGAACTTTGAAAGTCAATTGCTTCTGCGAGCGAATAAACTATTTTGGCGAAAACGCAAGCCATAAATAGACTGCATTTATTTTAGGCTCGCAGGGTTTTTCATTGATGAAAACTGCTGTTCATTTTGCTACCACAAAAATATAGAAAGTAACTTCGAAAGTAACTTCAAAGTAACTCGCTACTTTTTACAGTAGTTAGTAGTTTACTCAATTACTATTACAAATGCGTAATTTCTACTCTATTCCAATTACTTTTGGCGTCGATACTCAGTAACTTAACTTAACTACCTTTTTTTGAGTAATTTGTACATGTCCAGTGATGTGATTGGCCTAAGCCGTTTTGGAGCACCTTTCGGAGCAACCAAAACAGTGTTTTGGAGCAGCAAAAGTGGCTTTTGGAGCAGCCAAAACAGTGTTTCGGAGCACCAAAAATGGCTTTCGAAGCAGATATTCTTAGAAAAATAAAAAAACATTCGTTTTACGTGCTGGACAAACGAAGGGCACTTTGCTCGCTGAAATAAACGAATTATAGTCAAGTTCGACCACCTAGGAGTCTTTCAAGATGCAACTGAAATGTCAATGACATGACAGATTTTGCAATGCTTCAGTTAAATGATACCTATACGTATATGTACCCACAATAGATATATAAGAACCAAACTTCACATATTCAAATTTATTTGAAAACTAAACTTCAGATATTAAAAATTATTTGAAAATGACCAGCTTAGTAGTAAATATTGCAGCATTAGGTTGACTAGTGATATAATATAATAAATGGAAGCAGTCCCCGACTGATGAAACACATAGCTACTGCAGTGGAATGCGAAATTGCACACAAGAAAAAGGTGCTGTATGACTAGCGGGTACTTTTTGATTTTCAAAACTTTCTGCAAAGCTGCTGCAAGCTTCGCTTTGGCTTAGGCTAGTAATGAATGTCCACTCTTAATGTCTCCAAAGAAACATTGAGACACCCCACAAGTGTACAGTGCTTTAGGCGTTGCCGAAAAATTTTGAAAAACCGCTTGCCACCGTTTTACTGATTCCCGACGTGCCAGACTTTCGTCAAAAGTAAACGTAAAACAGTGGATTGCAAGCGTCCCGGCTGGTGCCTCTGTCGTGCAATCATGTTCGCATGCACGTCATGGCAACTTCGGCAGGCTTGCAGCTGCACGTGCTTCGTCGCGCGAGCGGAGACGGCTGTTCGATCGAAACCGAAACCATGCCGATCCGCTCCGTCGCCAACTGGTCTCCAAAAATGTATGTAAAATGTAACTGCCCAGCATGCGACAAAAAATAGTTCAGCGGCTCGTGCTTGCAAGGCCGGCAGGCAAGGTACAAGCTAAACATACAAAAAAAAAACAAAAAAAAACCTGAGCGCATCGATGCAGGACATCGCGAGTCAGGGTCAAAACGTTCTTGGAGCACTTTGTGCAACGACTGAACTCGAGACAAACAAGCGCGCTGTGCGGGTTCAGCGTGCAGACATTGCCTTATTTGCTTTAGCTCACTTCTCTTCACCAACTTTCTTGCGCGACAGATTTTTCATGTACCGGGGTCCCTCTCGAAAAAAAGCCAACCAAGAGAAACCTAGGTAATCAATACTTAGACACAGCAGTCTTCGAACTAATGAGGGATTTTTTGTAGTAGCGTATGTTTTAAACAAGAACAGGAATGTTGATGAACATGCGGCGGTCCTTATGTTTCAGTTTAGGAAGCTCCATATCTGTAGCGACGAGCGGACTGGTAGGCAGGACCAAATATAGTTTTCCCACGGCCGTTGCTTGCAGAAGCGAGGGCTTCAGCTCAAAAAGTAACTCCCGCCGCGCAAAAACTTAATTTCGTTTCAGTGCGACGGCATGGCTGGTACCCAGTACGTTAGCGTCGGAGCGTCCGCACACGCCCGCATCTATCGTAAAAATTTAAAAAATGCGAGACGACATTCACGAGACGACAAGAGCGCGAAAGAAGAGACGGCGGGAAAAACCATGCGAGACCGGATGGGCTATTGAGGTAACTAAAGCAAGGGTGCAGGCAAGCTGGTTCAATACTGAGATTGGAATTTTTTTGCCTGTCCTACGTCCCTTCTTTTACCCGGCTCCAGGGTTACAATGTCACGATTTATGCAGAGTACTTTGTGTCGGGCAGAGTGGTGTCGGGTGGCCGCTTGCGCCACCTAGCTCACGCATACTTAGTTACGGTACTCAGTTTAGTTTCGGTTTTGAAAGGCGACCAAAACTGGTCCTTTGGCGCAGGCTTGGCGCAGATTACCCATATTTTGGCGAAATGTAGCAGGATGTAGCAGGGTTAGCCCCTTGGCGCAGTTTGGCGCAATTGGCGCAGCAATCACATCACTGCATGTCTGCCCTTGATGGAACATGAAAGTCTACGAAACGCAACAGATCAATTGAATTCACTTCTCCGTGTACAACTTTGTGAAGAAATATAAAATCTCTGTATTGCCTCCGCACAGCAAGCTCGTGCAACGCAAATCGAACAAGTAACGTTTCATAATGGTAAAAATATTTCCTTCCAATATAACGGTCATACACAATTCTAATCATTCGTTTTTGGATATTTTCTATTGAAAGAGCCTGAGATAACGTTAATGAATTCCAAATGATTGAGCCAAATTCTAATCTTGACCTCACTAATGTCTTAAACAAGTGCAGTAAACAACGGGGTGTAGAAAACTGGCGACACAGCCGTGAAATCATTCCCAACACTCTCAGTGCTGCATTCACGGTTATAGACACGTGATTATTAAAGGATAGTGAACTATCGATGAATACACCAAGATCCTTGATAAAAGGAACCCGAGGAATCGGGGCCCCTCCCAAATTATATAAAAAATAAAGTATGTTACGCTTTCTGGATAACACAATTGATTTAGTTTTCTTGGGGTTAAGTGACAAGCGGTTTTTGGCACACCATTCAGAAACACGTTCTATGTCAGCCTGGAGACGGGAGCAATCAGATAGTGACCTCACACTTATAAAAAGCTTAACATCATCGACAAACAACAGAATTTTTTGCATCTGTAATACGGGAAGCAAGATCATTTATGAACAAAAGGAATAAAAGTGGTCCCAGGATGGATCCCTGGGGTACACCAGAACTTGAAATAAACTCGTCAGAGTAGCTATCAGAAATGCGAACAGAGTTTCGACGACCAATGAGATACGCGGAAAACCACGCGCAAAGATGCGGGCTGAAACCATGCAAGGCAAGCTTCTGTAGCAGTAAATTATGACATACACAATCGAACGCTTTCGACATGTCAAAATAAATTGCATCTACCTGTCCCCTACTTGACACCACTGGTGCAGAGTAACCGTTAAAAACGAGCATAAATTTGACTCAACTGATCTACCCTTCAAAAACCCGTGTTGAGATGCAGATATCATTGGGCTAAGGTAAAAGTAAACACGTTTATATATTACTTTTTCAAAAACTTTTGCAAAACTCCATAACAATGACACAGGACGGTAATTATTAAACAATGTCGAATCACCGTTTTTAAAAATAGGAACAACTACAGACACTTTGCAAAGCTCGGGAAAGTATCCTTGTGCTAGAGAGATATTAAAAATGTGCATCAAAACAGGGGCAAGTAAAGAGCAGCAGCCTTTACTTGCCCCTGAGCGGTGTTGATGACATAGGTATGTCATCAACACCGCTCGATAATTTGGGTTTCAGTTCCCTCATGGCTTCTACGATCTCTTCTGCGCCAACAGTAAACGAAGACAAAAAAGCATTACAACCAGCATTAGTGGCACTA
Source organism: Ixodes scapularis (assembly GCF_016920785.2). Lineage (NCBI taxonomy): Eukaryota > Metazoa > Arthropoda > Arachnida > Ixodida > Ixodidae > Ixodes > Ixodes scapularis. Next base: position 60,847 of record NW_024610332.1, on the reverse strand, counting down.
AAAGAACTACTCATAGGAGGGGAATAACACGAACGAAGTCAGCAAAACTATTCGCGATATCAGCCGAATAGAATAGAATATTAATGAGAGAAATAAAAAAGCAAAATAAATAGGTTAGGTTATACCAGAAACGTTTATTAAAAAATAAAAATAAAGCATAATATAAATAAAAAATTAAATACATAATAAATAAATAGGTTACGTTAGGTTGACGCCTTGGTGATGATGCGCAACAAATGGTTTACAGGATAGTTACAAAAGTATTAAAAGCTACGAACTTCGGGTTAAAAACATCAAAATCTGGTTCCCTAATGGTCACGGGGTCAAAGAGATCTGGATATTTTAAGATCTCGATAATGAATTAATCCATGAATATATTTGCACAGGAAAACAAGAACTCGGGGCATTTGCATCGTTCCAAGTCTCGCATAAAAATAATAAACAGTACGACCAATCTAACATGTACAGTGTAACGAAGAATCTATGTATACACCAAGATCACGCGTGCACCTGACTCTTCGCAGGGGATCCAACCTGGTAAGTGCCTTTTCTTTTTTTCTTTTTTTTTTCTCTAGACCAGAAATGGTTTTTCTAGGCCAGAACAGGCAACATTACGCAATAGTTCCATACAAAATGCTAAAAAGAAAAAACAAATGACACTACATAAGTACAGAACGACGGAGAACATAGTACATTAATAATTCAATCGAGCAATGACACAAAATTAAAACATTGGGAGTAATGACAGAAAAATATTGGAACGATATGATAAATGTTGAATTTTAAGAAAAAAAAATATTTTTCAACACTGAAAAAATAATTAAAAATACCTCCGATGTTATTTTCATGCAAAAATTCAACCTCAATAAATTCTTGTAAGGCCAAAGGATCTCGACGAGAGGAACAACATTACCGAAAATTCGCGATTTTTCTGCTCCGACATGGAAGAATTTCCCCTTTTCAAATGTATAAAAAAAATATAGAGAAACACTATTTGTAGTCAAATGATGCGCTCATTGGTCCGCATCTATGGTCCAAAGCGCGCACTCGTAGCAGGAATTGGGGATTTTCTACGATGTTTTGAAGGAAGGAAACAATATTGTTTAAATTAGGAAAGCAAAAAAAGTACGCGTCGCGCGCGACGTGTTTTCAAGTTTAAAATAAAAGCAGAAAGAGGTTCTTAATTTTTTGTGCCGCGAAAGAAATGTTTGTACACGGAAAAGAATTTTCTTTGAAACCGAATAGTTTTTTTTAATTATTATTATCATTATTTTTGCGCGAACACAACTTCGAATCGCGTCGCGAGCGGGAAGCCATGCCTCTACGACTTGATCCGTTTCACTCTCTAAGGCACCGAAAACTTTTTTTTTTTTTTTTGTGTTACCAAAATATATATTTTCTCAAAGCTAATGAAATTCTTTAAGAGTTGTAGAGAGGATTTTAATTTATTCTGAGTTAATCTCCTTTTATTTCGATCAAACCGCTTACTTGGAAGGCAAAAGTATAAGTTTCGCGCTCTCTGAGCGGTTGGTCGTTCGTAAGTCGACGAAAAGGTATGAATAAACGCAGATAGACACTCTTAGTATAGCGTGCCAGTGTGTGTAGGAGACGCATGGTATAAAATAATTTTTTTTCGAACGAATAGTTCTGTTTTTATTATGACTTTTAATGAGAACACGGAACTTCCAATCGCCGGCCACGCGCGAAGCCGCTATCCCCCGTTTCGCCCTCTAAGGCACCGAAAACTTTTTTTTTTTCTTTTTTTGTGTGTGTTACCGAAATATATATTATCTAATATGTAATGAAATTCTCTGATAGGTGTGAAAAGAAATTTACTTTAAATGAAATTATTTTATATTTCGATTTCACCGCATACTTGGAAGGCAAAAATATTTCAAAACAGCTGCTCGTTTGTAAGTTTAAAAACGGTATTAATAAACGCAGATAAATATGTTGTGCCGCGCAAGAAGTGCGTGTACAGGACGCACTGAAAATGATTTTATGTTAAATGGAATACTTTCGTTTTATATCAATATTTTTACACGGAGATTTCGAATCGCTAAAGTTTTATTTGCCTACTCGAGAAGGAAAAGCACTTATAATCTCTTTCGACCTTTCCAGCGGCAGTCTCGAACGAAGCGAGCGGGGAAAAAATGCAGAGTCACTGAGGTGTGGACGCATGCGCAGCGTCCGATGTACCGCACAGCAGATCAACAACGCATGCTTGGAAGGCGTTCCACAGCCCAGCAGACAAAGATGGCAGCGCGCAGAAGGCGATTTCTGCAAAGGTCTTATAGACCTTTTCAGAAATCGCCTTCTGCGCGCTGCCATCTTTCCTCGGAAAAGGCGAAAGCAACTGCCCGTTGGCGTGAATGCGTTGGGAGTCTCTGGATGAGAAAAAGAAATATTCGGAATATTCAAACTACGAGAGAGAGGAGAGAGTGGAATCAAATACCTTTCCTTGCTTGTCGTCTAGCGGTAGGTGCGGATTCCTCTCGTTGCTTTTGTGTCCACAGTTCACCAGGAAAATGCACACACACACACATGAACACAAACGGCTTGTTGAGGTAGGAACTTTCGTAACGAAGCACAATGTAAAGAAGGAAAAGTACTTCTTCACACGACACAGCGAAATGCGCGAGTGTTTCAGGTTCCTAACGACGCACTTCACAAGAACAAAAAGTACTTTTTCACCACGAGGCTCACACGGATATGCGCGGGTCTTTCAGGTAGGGCTGAGGTCACTCTAGTGTTCTTGCGTAGTTTGGGATGAATTTCTAGAAAAGAAAAGTGCGGTAATACAATGAAAGGGTATAATAGATTTTATTATTTTAGATTTGGTAGTTGACAATAAGAGAATTGAATTAGGAGGGATTATTTAGGAAACGTCGACGCACAACGTCGACGCACGCACGGCACGACACGAGGAGAGACAGGTATTTTCTCAAAACACAGCACTTGCAGACGAAGACACGTAGATCGACGACGCACCGATGCGTACGGCTTCTCCTCCGATGGTGAAGGAGACGCCGAAGAGAGCGATTACGGACCAAGCTCACGGGAACAAAGCGCGAACGAATTGCATCGCTTGAAAAGCAGCGGCGGCAGCCTTTGTACTCACTCGCGCAAAATTCTTTGCAAAACGACCGCTATATACTCGACAAAGCATGAGCCGGACGGATACTTACACGGTCAGTCCTCAGCCACAACTGAAACTTCTCCGGGCGCGCACTTTTCGGAACGAAGGAAAGAGATTGAGTGAAAGCAAAGAGAGGGAGAGAGACAGAAAGGAGCGAACGAGAAGAGGAGAAAGACAAAACAAGAAACAACAGAAAATTAAGCGAGGGCTGTTGCCATGGGCAACCATTACGAGCGCCCGCTCGAAGCGAGTGGTGTGTATTCGATACACCAGGCGGCGCCACCGTCGCCCCTCCGGGTACTCCGGGGTGTCCAAACCATAGTTATTATAATAAACGCTAGAGGCTCAGCTGGCGCTACTGTCTACGGGACTTCCTGTTGCAAATTGAAGCAGACAGCATGCAGTCTACTTTTCCAGTCTTCCTGTGTATTCCTATGGAAAAACGCGCGTGAATTTTGTCTCGTCGCCGGAAAATAACATTAATAACTTTTGTTATTTCGGTTGTACCGGATAGTATGTACCTTCATTAATATTGTGAAAGTGTAATTGCTTTAGTTACAGCATTTTTTCTTTACCACTGAACGATGCTAAACTTCGCTACATTTCAGGCCCAAACCTCTGTTTCATGGCAGGTATGTAGAAACGAGCGACGATTCCAAGCAAAATAACAATCGAAAGGAATGTAGAGTGTTCAAAGTTCGCCAGCGTTCCGTTGGTGCTTATATATTGCTAATATGCCCGTCCTCTCACTATATGAAAATGCCCCCGTCGTGCATCTTTACGAGTGGTTAAAAAAACATTCGAAACGTACAGAATAAAGTACGTGGGCTACGAAAGGTGCATTTTCTTATTATTTCCTATGTTGGGCAGCTTTTATCGCGCACCTGTTCTCTGGCTTCCCCCTATTTGCAAAGATTTGGAGCGCGGGTGATGATTTGAACACAGAACAAGCATCTTCGCATGTATTCATGAGCAGAAAGAATAAAGCAGTATTTATTTATTAATCGGACTATATTACGTGACTTTCAATTTATTTTGATCGTCTGCAAGCACAAGGAATTACTTATCCAGTGTTACTGCGTAGTTCTTGCAGTCTCTCTTGGTTTTCCAGATGTCCTTCGTTCGTTCCCCACGCTAGAGAGCGCCGGCGCCGTGTTCGCACTAACAGTGTCCGACAGTGCACATAAATACATGTACGAAGCGGTTTTAGCACCGTTTTTCATGCCACGATTTTAAAATAAAAACGCCGTAACTGACCAATTATTTCATCTGCGTGTCTGGGAAATGTTCCAATGTGCCTAGTAGGTACGAATTATTCGTAATATTTGCTCTTATAATCGAGCGCAGAGAGAAAATGCATCTGCTTTTTCCCATGGAAATGCATTACCGGAAGTCAATTTCGGACTGCTTGCTGTCTGCTTCAATTTGCAGCAGCACACTAGCGCCAGTTGAACCTCTAGCGTACATTATAATAACGCTATGCTCCAAACAGGGCCGACAGTGGTCCCACTCAAGGCGACTTCCGGTAAACGGGCGTTAGGCAGCACCCCTCACCACATATCGCGAACTAAACACTTTTTATGTTTTTAATTTCTTGTTATAGTAGCCGTGTAAAAGTAATCGTTATAAAACAGAGTTATTACACCAGTGACGCTAATTTTTAAAAATATAAAAGACCCCCCTTTTTTCGTGAATGAATAGAAGAATGCTTGACCTAGAACCGTTACACGGTTACCCAGGGTTACGACCAATGAGAGGTGTCGAGGCGCCGGGCTACGGGCTGCTACGAAGAGTGCAGAGTACAAACGGTGCAAATGCGTTTTTGGCGTTTAAATTCGAAGCATTCGAAGCTGGGAATAAAACGCCCGCTGAGAGGCTGGTAAGTTCTCTATTCGAAGTATTTTTGCTGCAAAAAAAGCAGAGTGTTATGTATTATGCTTCGCTTTTATTAAAGTCATCTGGACTCACCCCCATCCTGCCTTCTCCTTCAAGACCACTTGACGCAGGCCGTGGACTGGTCCATCGCCAACCACTTTAGATTCAGCCATACCAAAAGTGCCGCTATGCGCTTCAGCGCCCAAAGGAGAGTGCAGCCCCTATGCTACTCGATGTCTGGCACCCCTGTACCGGTGGCTACACATCTCCAGATTCTGGGGGTCACGCTCACTCCCTCTCTCGACTTCACCATCCGCGTGTCGAGTATTGTGGCGAAGGCTCGCAGAACTCTTGGATTCATTACGAGGGTCTCGCGCTTTTGTGGCCCGGAGGCCTTTCGAGTACTCTACACAGCGCTGGTACTCCCACGCCTCGAGTATTGTGCGTCCATCTGGAGCCCACATCAAACTCACCTCACACAGCGCCTGGAGGGAGTTCAGCGTCGGGCAACACGGACACTCCTGGCACGCACCCGTTGGCCACTTGCCAGGTCACAGTCATACGAGGATCGACTTAGGGATGAATTGGCATTCTCTTGACCACCGGCGGGTCGTAGCGCGTGTCAGACTTTTGTGCCGACTCCTGGACGGCTCAATGTGCCACACTTATTTTGAGAGTGCTGTTCGGATCAACAGGCGTTCCGGGCAACCTGAGCAGCGCGCACACTCCGACATGGGCACTCTTTCGTCCCAGCTGCAATTGAAGCTTTCCTGGCGGCTCCTCTAGACACACGCGTCCCTTTACCTCAGGACAGGCAGGACTCTGTGCTTCTGTGTCGGGCGTTCTCGCGAGCCCGGGGCAACCATTGCCCCTAACTCATCACGTGGCGAGTGTCGCGGTGGGGGGCAGACGTGTGTGCCTCGTCTCCTGGTGAGCTGGAAAACAAGGCACACACGCCTTCTTTTTTTTTTCTCTCTTTTTTTTTTTTTTTTGTCAGCGTCTTTTTGTGGAAGGACAAGCCTCCCACCACAGGGTGGGGGGGGGGGGGGGGGGGGGGGGGGCTTTAATGTCGCACCTTGGTGGTGGTGGTGGGAGGGGGGGGGGGGGTGGGGAGGGGGTTTCACCGTCCCTGGAGTGTGTTCTGCAGGTCGGGCATTAAAATTGCTTCGGAAGTTTTTTAAATGTGTGATTGTTTGTTTTCCCGGTTGCTTGATTGTTGTCTCCCTGACTGCTTGTTTTCTGTTTTTATTGTTTCCTGGGGGGTCGGCCAGCAGACGCTCTCGCGTACGGACTCTCGCCTCTCTGCTTCGCCTCGCACGCCCCCCAGGACACAGTTCGCTTTTTGTGCTAATAAAGATTATTAGTATTCCGTGACAAATACCGCTGAGGAACTCGCCGTTACACAGACTCGAATGCATTAAATTCAGACTATATAAACATGTGCATATTAAGCTTTTGTAAGGTTCTGACTTCCCTCCTTGCATCGATGAAGCTAATGCCGAATCGCCTTTCTATTCAGAATCATGAACAACAGAGTAACCACGGCTTTGCACACGTAGAGAGAGGCTCGAAATTGATGCACCCCAGACGAAGATGATGAAATCGCTGAGCGCTCTCCCGCTTCGCTAGTTTCGATTTAGAATTTACTGATCGCGTTCATTTTAATGTGTTCTCAAGTGCTGCTCCTGAAATAAGTGCACCCAACTAGTGCAAATATGTCATCGTTCTGCAAGATACAAACCATAATTCAAATCGTGTTAAAAAAATGCTATTTTTTGGGGAACTAATGCTGCCTTAAAAATGTCAGTACGTCTCCTAGTCAATTATAGTGATCGGAAAAAAAATTAAATGCCCATATCAGTTTAAAAAAAAAGAGGGGAACAATCTTGAGTCGAAGTTGGCCAGGAAACTCCTGTCTTTGCAATCCCCGTTCCCGCGACTTGTCCCTCAGTTCTCGCGACCTTGCCAAATAATCGTTTAATAGGTGCTCAAGTTATGAAGAGTGTGTTACGCAGCCAGTTTGTCCAGACTAGGGTGCCTTCATGTGCGAAGCGCACCCTCCCCTAGTTCACTTTACCCTAGTCCAGACGAGACAAGGATATACTTTTGTTAGGATCGGTTTCGCAGAAAGGGAGAAACGCTAAGATGATAATCTGCTACGGAAAAGATCTTGCGGCGTCAACACGGTGAGACGCTCGGGAAGGAACAGACCGGAAAGAGATAAACTGAGCAACTCCAAACTTGCTTGAACTTGTCCAAGCAGGAGACGAGCGGGATTCGAAACGGTCGAATGCTTAGCTAATCCGCCCAAATTCGCGTCTGGAGGACGCAGACCATTGATACCGACGGCATCGGCCTGGGCTACGGCAAAGCGCACATGAAGGCTCCCTAGGCTAAAGAAGGAAAGCCTTCTGGGCTAAAAAAAGGGAGGCGCCAGAACAGTTTCCATAGCAAAAGCCCAAGCGACCACGGCCTTGTTCGAACTCTTGGTACGACGCGTGGAGTGTCGTCTGCGCTTAAAGGGTCGCAAAGGGAATTATCCCGAAAAAGGATGGGAGCCCAAGGATATGTAGGTCACAAAGCACGCTCATGTTTACCTGAGTCTAAGCAGTTGATACTCTATGAAAGGAGAAACACAAGTGAGGAGGACCATTGCACCGCTGTTCCAGCTGTGCGGCGTTGCGCTTCGAGCGTTGGCATACAAAATGAAAGGTTGCTTTCTATGTGGTGCAGATGCAGAAGGGTTCCTACACCTATTTCCGAAAGACCCCGAACGGTAAGTGAAGAACTGTTCTATCTATTTTCTCCTGTTCTGCATGGCGTTGCTGAAATCGCTTTCCTATGATAGCTTCACTTTCTCTTTTTTGTAAAGAGCACAGAAAACAACTGTTCTTTTTTTCTTTTTTGTAAGGGAGACAAATACGTTGCAAGATATGCGCGTGCGTCTGCTTTCAATTTCGGTTTCGCCCTAATACCGCGCCTGTTTTAATTATAGGCCTTTCGTAATTGGGGCCAACCTTTCTTAAAGTGAATCGCGAATTCCGATGCCGCAGCATTCAAAATTTCACACCATAAAGCGAGAGTTTTCTTTTTATCAAGTAAATAGGGCGACCTAGACAACCAGTTTCCTCGGGCTGCGTGCGTCGTTTTATCGGAACCTTGACCACTGCTTTTCGCGTGATCAATTTCCGCAAAAATTGGAAACTAGTACAGAGATCACGAATATTTTTATAACAAAACAATTTCTGAAAGTGGCACTTCGCAAAATTCGCGATATATTGACCCCGCAAGAATGTGCTGACCGCTAGTATTCTATATATTTAGGAGGACATTTGTTTCCAAAAGCGATTTAGGTGAGCAGTGCTCCGTGTGAATGCTGTGGAGCATGCATTCAAATATTAGCTATGCCAGCCATGTCCTCTACTTACTTTTGTACAGTGTACGGCATGCATTTCTGTACTTATACATGCAGTGATTGAAGGGATCCAAGACTGCATTATGCCTGCAGCTCTCAAGTTCTGTGCAGCGCTCCAGGCGAGCAAAATAGAATATTTGGCTCGGGTTTCGAACATGCGTCAATACGCTACCCCGCTAGAGTTTTGTTCTACTCCGCTTCATTCTAAGTGCCAGCGTAGCAGAGGCTACAAGCGAGTGGCCGTGCTACAAGAGTGAGTCGGACTCCATGGTACGATGAGATCAAATCGTATGTGGGGTAACTTTATGTGCAGCGCTTTCTATTCTTTAGAGATCAAAGAGATCCAATTTTTACGACCGCATTCCACTGCTTAGGATATGAAAACCTGCAACAATGGAGGGTGAGCACCACGAGTCGGGCGACCACGTCGAGGCATCTCAGATTTTACAAGGAAGTTGCTGACTCAATCAGGTTCTTCTTAGTTCACTTCTTTTGGGAGTATCTTTTGACGGTGAAACGGAAGAACACTTTACTGGGGCACTGTCTCAGCAGTTTTGCCAGTGCCGTTGCACCGACAGTGCGTCAACGCTCCCAACTCATCCGATGTCTTTAAGCAGCTGAGAAAGCTGCCTGTGCCTACAAGCAGCAAAGATTTCTTTGTTCGTTTTCATGTTGAAGTGCTCCCTGTGAAAGTGTGGCTAGATAAGAAAGGATTCTTTGTTCCGTGGTCGCTAAACTGCGCTTTGTGCGGGGCGACTGAAACCTTACATCACGTGTTTATGAAGTGTAGCAACGTGTATCAGATCTGATGTTAATGTCCAGTTTCAGCCAGCTGTAAAGAGCAGTCTGGCAACCTGAATAAACCAGTTTCGTTACAAGACAAACACGATGCATGGTGTCAGAAGTGGCTAGTCCCGCAAGAAAGGGCGGTGAACTAAGAAGAAAGCCGAACCATAGACGTGCTCAAACCACCCGAGGGCCTGAACTTGACAGGGAACGTAGCGGAGAACTGGCAACGGTTCAAACAACGTGTGGAACTGTACCTACGGGCGACGGAGACCACCAAGCGAACCGACGAACAAAGGGCAGCCATTTTGCTTCATGTGGCGGGACCCGATGCCATCGAAGTCTACAACACCTTTACCTTCGCACCTGAAGAAAAACAGGACTACCAGACAGTGCTGAAGAAGTTTGAAGAGTACTGTATGCCCCGGAGAAATGAAACCTACGAACGGTACGTGTTTCGTTCACGAAAACAAGAAAGTGGTGAGCCGTTTGAACAGTTCGTGCGAGAGCTACAACTAAAAATGAAATCGTGCAACTTCTCGACTTTGTCGGACTCCATGGTACGATGAGATCAAATCGTATGTGGGGTAACAGACAAAATACTGCGAGAGCGTTTGTTGCGCGAAGATCTGACGTTGGAAAAGGCCATACACCTCGGAAAGGCCTATGAGGTTCTTCAGGCACAAAATGAAACTCTCGACGGTCCCCGAGGTGTCGACACACTAGACAAAAAGAAGAGAGCGGACATGCATGAGCGGAAAGTCCAACCGACGGGAAAAAATTGTCCCAAGTGCGACCGGAAGCACGACCCACGGAAGTGTCCGGCACACAACAAAAAGTGCAACAAGTGTCACAGGATGAACCACTTCGCCGTGTGTTGCAAAACGAAGTCTTCGGTAGATGAAGTAAATGAACAAGATGACAGCGACTTCGCCGTTCTTCAAGTCAGCACATGCAAGGCTAAAAAAGGTGACGAGTGGCTGGACAAGGCCCTCGTGGCTAACAAGGAAGTGGAACTAAAAATTGACACAGGGTCCCAGGCGAATCTTTTGCCAAGTTCACTGTTCAGGAAGCTACACAAGACGGCGAGCCTGAAGCCAAGCATGTCGGTCCTAAAAAGCTACAACGATGGTGTGATTGCACATTAAGGGGAAGCACTGCTGGAAGTGAAACTCAAAGGAAAGAGCGCAAAGATTGACTTCTTCATCGTGAAAAAAGGACGCCAGGCCATATTGGCCCTAGCAGCGAGTGAACTCCTGGGGCTGGTCCAGCAAGTGCACATGGTGAAAGAAACTATGGCCCAAGAAGTGGAACAGAAGTTTCCTAAGTTGTTTAAAGGACTGGGATGCGTTGGACGGGAGTGTAAAATTGTCCTTAAAGAAGGAGCAGAGCCAGTGGTACAGCCGACGAGTAGAGTGCCACAAGCTCTGAAAGAACCACTCAAGAAAGAACTCCAGAGAATGGAAGAGGCTGGAGTCATCACCCGTGTCAGTGAACCTACTGATTGGGTAAGCCCAATTGTGATAGTCAAGAAGAAAGGAGGTGCTCTGAGAATCTGCATGGATCCATGGCAAGTGAATGAATCCATTAAACGGCAGCACTACCAAATGCCACGCCGTGAAGACATCGAAGCTAAACTGGCAAATGCCAAATTTTTCTCAAGACTGGAGGCCAATAGTGGGTATCACCAAATACCACTAGATGAGACGGCCTCTCGAGTGTGCACGTTTGGTACGCCATTTGGACGCTACCGATTTCTGAGACTACCATTTGGCATCTCATCGTCACCGGAAGTCTTCCAACAGATCATGACTGAAGTTTTTGATGGACTTGAAGGAGTAAGAGTGTACGTTGACGATGTACTCGTATGGGGTCGATCCAAGGAGGAGCACGACAAGAGGCTATAGGAAGCACTCAAAACAGCCCAAAGAGCTGGAATGACCTTCAACAAGGAAAAGCGTCAATTTGCGGTACAAGAGACCAGCTACCCGGGTGACCGGATCACTAAAAATGGAGTGGAGCCAGATCCATCACTAGTTGCATCAGTGCTTCAGATGCCTACTCCTCAAAGCAGAAAGGAAGTACAGCGGATGTTGGGAGTCATCAACTATGAAGGCAAGTATTTGCCACACTTGTCGCAAAGAACAAATCTTCTCAGAAGCCTCATCAAGGATGATGTGATATTTGAGTGGACTGAAGTTCACGAAGCAGAATTAGGTAGACTGAAAAGAACACTGACTAACAAGCCAGTGTTAGCATTTTTTGACCCTGAAAAGAAGAAAAAAGTGACAGCTGATGCATCACAGTATGGACTGGGAGCAGCACTCCTACAGCTCAATGATACGGAGTGGCGTCCAGTAGCATATGCGTCACGAGTTAAGACCGACATGCACAAATTGAGAAAGAGACGCTCGCCATAACGTTTGTCTGTGAGAAGTTCCACGACTTCATTTATGGTCGCAAGTTCACACTGGAAACCGACCATCGACCATTGACCTTTATAGCAAAGAAAAGCATTGGAGACATGCCACCTCGTCTGCAGCGATTTTTTATTCGTCTAATGAAGAACGAGTTTGACCTGTGCTATCTGCCTGGAAAGAACTTGGTGCTAGCCGACACATTGTCTTGCACACCAGTAAAAGAGGCCAAAAAGGAAGGGGTAGAACTAGATGATGTTGAAGTACATGCTGTCAGCATAGTGTCCACAACACTAAGTCAAGCGACACTTCAGAAACTGCAAGAGGCCACGGAGAGTGATGACAAATTACAAGGAGTTATCGCATGGATCCGCCAGGGTCAAGAACAAGGAGATCTCAAGGGATACACATCAGAGTTGACTCTGGTCAACGGTGCCCTGTTAAAGGGCTCAAGAGTAGTAGTTCCAAAAGTTTGTCGTGCAGACATACTGGCAAGACTGCATGAAGGACACTTAGGCATGAGCAAATGCGAGGCTCGTGCTAGAGCGTTAGTATTCTGGCCAAGAATGAATTCTGACATTGAGTCATACATATCAAAGTGTGCAGCTTGTCGAACATTTGCATACCAGCAACCTGCTGAACCACTCGTCATGAGAGAAGTACCCAGTAAAGCATGGGGGAGAGTTGGAGCTGACCTGTGCCAACATGCAGGATCGTCTTACCTTGTGGTATATGACGCCTACTCCAATGCCTACTCCTACTCCGTCTTACCCTGAAGTGGTGCAGCTAACAGAGACTAGTGCTGTTGCAGTGATCGACCATATGGCAAGTGTTTTTTCCAGACATGGAATCCCCAAAGAAATCTGCACCGACAATGGTCCACAATTTGCAAGCATTGAATTTGCAGCATTTGCAAGAAAATATGAGTTCGAACATATCACCTCGAGCCCAAGATTTCCAAGAGCGAACGGACTCGCAGAAAAAGGGGTCCAAGTTGTGAAAAGGATTCTAAAAAAAACTCAGTATGCCAAAGAAGATTTTTGGCTAGGGTTGCTAAACTACAGGTGCACACCACTCGAGAATGGACGGGCACCTTGCGAGTTATCCATGGGGCGACGATTGAGGTCTCGACTGCCTGACTTCTCATCAGCACAAGGACAGAAAGTGGAAAAACACAAACAAAATGGCAGTGCTGGCAGGCATTTGGAGCCGCTGGGCACTGGACAGACGGTGCGTCTGAGATATGACGGAAAGTGGAGAGTCAAAGCACAAGTCAAAGAGCAAGTGGCGCCAAGATCCTATGTAGTGCAAGCTGAGAATGGTGCTGTGTACAGACGGAACAGACAGCATTTACTTGTGAGCAAGGAAGCATTTGAACCCATCTCAGACTCTGAGGACATGGACGTTCCACAAGTGCCCAACGAGGACAATGTGCAGCACCAGGAAATTCGTGACCGCGAAAGTGAAATAATGGATGGTCCTACAGACTATCCAGCGCCGGTGTCTGTGCAACCTCCCACTAGAGTGTCATCAAGACCAAGGAAGAAGAAAGTGAAGCTTACTTATGATGAGCACTTCAACCAGGCATGTTAATCAAGTTGTAGTGTTCCAAGTTTGTTCCTTGTTTAGAAAGTGAAGCTTACTTGTGATGAACACTTCAACCAAGCATGTCAGTCAAGTTGTGTTTCAAGCTTTCAAGTTTGTCCTTTGTTAGAAAGGAAGATGTATCAGATCTGATGTTAATGTCTAGTTTCAGCCAGCTGTAAAGAGCAGTCTGGCAACCTGAATAAACCAGTTTCGTTACAAGACAAACACGATGCACAACGCTTACCTTTTTTGGGCGGAACTGCAGTGCCTCTTTACTGTACAGTTTGAAATTGTCTGGAACGTGTTCAAATGGTTGAGTCTTGAGAGCGAGGAGCATTCTCCAACTGTGCTGCGTGTTTTAGTGCTGCTCGGTCTGCACGCGATTTGGCGATCCCGAACTGCGTATCTCGAGTGCGACATCCGTGACAAGCGAACATGGTGGTATTTTGCGGCCAAGTTGAGGTGGACTCATGGCGAATTCGCGTGGTCTTTCCAGAGCGCGCGAAATCGAGTGGTTGAAAGAGAGTGCTGTGGCCTAACATGGCCTCCGAGATCCCGAAGCGCGCGAACGCTTCTCCGGCCGTCCCATTCGTGCGGAGAGGGCGTAATTGAAAAAAAGAGAAGGAGGCGGCGTGTCTCCGCGGGGAGGCGCTCCCAGCCCAGTCATGGACAGCATGGCGCGAGGCTGAAGAGTTCAAGAAAAAGTCTTGTTACGTTGAGTTACTGCAACTTAAGGCCCGTTCACACTCTTGCAACCGAGTGCGACCGAGAGAGACCAAACCGGTTTTTAAGCCTCTTGCGATCTCTTAGGACCAGCTCCGCTCAGTGCATCCGGTCCCAAGAAGTCTTTCTCGGTCGTACTCGGTTACAAGAGTGTGAACGCGCCTTTATACTTAAAAATGTTTGCGTATTGTCGTAGAACGATGAATAGCTGCTCCGGGGACGTAGATAGAAAATTCGTGATGCTTATTTAATTATTTAATTTGAGATATTCATCTGGACATGTTGCGGCTAGCGCTACAAGCGCGCCTTTTGATATATTTGATTGCAATCTGTAGCACGTAAAAAACTAAAAAAAGAAAAGCTCCGTATATAAAAAATGAGTACTTCCCTAAATAAAAATATTCATGCTGCAATGTATTTTTTTTTTTTTACCTTCGCACGTTGTTTGGCGTAGCTTTTTGAGACGCACGAGGTTTGATACTATGTAGCTAAGTCTGTGTTGTCCTTCCTTTAAAGGGACACTGACACGCCTCAAAAAATTGTTTTTTATTTTTTGCCGGGCGCTTCATTATGGTGTCGGAGGACTACCCAATTAATATTTTGCAACAGAGTAGCGTATTTTTTTAATAAAGCCAAAAGACGCAACTGCTCCAAACCGAAACCGAAACCCGACGGAGGTCGGTGAAGTGGAGAGAAGAGAGTGAGTGACGGAAGTCACGTGGCTACACCCGACCGTGCGTTTTTTTGTCTTTTTTTTTTTTTCTCCTCTCCGTAGCAGACGACACGACATGCGGCGTGCGGGAACTGCTCGCCGTGCGATACTTTTGCAGTTATATTTGTTCCGCTCGTTTTTCTGTACTCCAAGATGAGTTGTTTTGTACATTGAGGAGTTGGAGATGAGTAGTGAGTGCCCGTTGTGAATTTCCATGATCGGCTCCGAAAAGAATACACCCAAGATGTTGCGTGAAGAGCTGGTTCAGATGTCCTGCATCCAAAAAAAGTGGCATTGTGCGACTTTCCGTTTCCGAAAGATCAACGGGATCGGGACCAATGGCTGGCTGCAATTCCTGTAGAACATATACGGGCACCTCGGAAAGCGGACGCTACCTGATTTATATGCTCCTTGCATTTTGTGGAAAGTGATCACATTGAGTTTGCAGGTGTCAAAACGGAAATCCCATACCATTTAATTCAGCGAAGTATCGTCCACAACATTTGTTTGTTATTTTTTGTTTGTTTCTTCACTGATGATTGTAAAAAAAAAATAAAAAGATATGTAAACATCGGAAAATGTTTGAAAAAAAAAAAAAAAAAAAAGAACATCACGGGGATCGAACCCGGACCTACCGCATGTGAACCGGACGTCTTTCCCACTGAGCTACAGGGGCACCTCTTTTGTGGTGGATCTCTTTTCTTAGTAATAATTCAGCCGGTAAACTGTAAGCTGGAAAGTTTGCTGTCGATTTTTCTCTAGCAAAAGCACTCCCGGGTCGAAGACGGGAAGCACCACGCTTTGGGGACATTCGCACCTAGTAAAGAAATCGTACGCGTGCATATTCAACTCGAAGTAGACACGTCGTGCTTGTCGTTTTTGCGAGCGATGTCTTCAGCCACGAGAAGGGAGCGACGGCTCGGCGACGTCTTCGTGCAAATCGGCTTGGTGGTCGGGCGTGTCGTACGGGATGAATACCAATTCTTTTGATCAGTCCCAAATTTCTTTTTTAACGGTAGACAGAATTCGCCTGTACCGCGAACGACAGTTCTGAAATAGAGGTCCGTCGTCCGCTGCCATCGCCGTCCCCGCGAGTCCCACGATACGCGAAACGACGAACGCACAGAATGCTTCCGGTTGTCCGTGGAACTTTTTTTTTTTTCAATCAACGTATTTACAGCTTTTTAGAAGCCACAAAAAATGGGTTTCATAATTTTTTCTATTTTTAATATTAAGTGTGTGCCTTCAGTGACCCACGACTTTGATTAAATTTGGTGGTCGCATCGATACCTTAGAAAACGGCCCGTGACCGCGAAAAAGAGAGTGAGCGAGACTCGAACCGGCCAGTTCTTGATCGGCGGTTTTCGGGCGGAAAGAAACCGAATTTCGAGCCGCAAATTCTGTTCTGGGTAGTTGAGCTCTCATATGTCACGTACAACTAAAAACCTCGACGAGCATAAATACCCTGTCAGTGTCCCTTTAAAATTTTTAATATTCATTACGCAATTTTTGCGGGTCGTATTGCGGTGTTTGCTTCTACTAGAAGTACCTTTAAGCCGAGGTCACACTGCTTATACATTATACAAAAGACAGTCTGCAGATATCAGTCACCACGATATCCGTGGTTCAAATCCTGCGTGCCAACTGTCTAATTGAACTCGTTGCCTTGCGGCATTCGAAGCTCAGATCTCGTGGTGACTCGAGTGTGAATCTGTTCGCAGACTGTCGATTGTATGATGGGTACAAGCATGACCCTGGGTTTGGGGAAAAACCTTTGGCGGTAAGGTACAACCACCTCTCGCAATGATTTCGCCTTTTTTTTTTTTTTTTTTATAAACTTCGTGATAATTGTAGGTACTGATTGAAAAGGTGGGGCGTTATCTTCTAAACATCTAGTTTTTGGCGCTTGTGGCACAGACCACCGTATCCCGTAATGCACTTTGTGATATAACTTAATTGATATGCAAAGAAACAATCGGATCTCAAGAAAAAGAACTCTGGTTTATCCGCTATCCATTTCCGACAGCCGGCGCAGCCTGTCCCGAAGCTAACTTTCACGGGCACGCTGCGCTTTATTTTTAGCCCAGTGTGAATAGCTCACAAATTGCGCGGCATGGCAGCTTGCTTGCAACTGCTACACATAGGTTGATTACGATGCTTACAGTAAATACTGTAAGCATTTTATTTTTGCTGATATTATTATTCGACCAATCTGCAGGCGTTGGCAGCTTGTTAAGAAAAATCACCCGATCTTCCTGTTCTGCGACCAAACACGCGCGGAAAGAACGGAAAAACAAAAATGACAAGCAGAAGTAAACAAAACCACGTGTCACAGTTGGAAAGGAAGGGACACATCGCGACGGGTTTGGGCAAAAGACGGCCAAAGTTCTAAATTAGCCACTTTCGCTGCGCACAGCCGTAAAAAAACAAAACAAAACAAAACAGAAAAACAGCAATGTCGTCGTCGCTTGCGGTGGTGTGCGAGAAATTGTTCAGGAAAAGTACCCCTCCGGGGAACCTCTTCACCCCTATTGGGGATGCAAGCACTCGTGCGTACAGATGGTTTACGCCGGCGAGGGTGCACACGTTGTTTAGGCGCGTGTATGTGCGTGTTTGTGGTGAGAAGCGCTTGTATGATGGCGGCGCCGCCGGGGACAAAAAAGAAACGTCGTGCCACTAGTCCCCTGGAAGAGCATTCGCTGCCCATACCGAACCATACAAAAACATATACCCGCACACAGATGCTTCAGCATCTGTTTATCCCCCACTGTGGTTCCTCTCCCAACCCCCGAACATAATTCCAAAGAACAAGCCGTTAAAAAAAAAAAAAAGAGTAATGGTCGGTTTGGCTTGCTTTGGCTCCCCTTGTAGATGTGAATACAAGGCCCGTACCCGGCCCGGTCCCTACAGATTGCAATCAAATATACCAAAGAACGAGCTTGTAGCGCTAGCCGCAGCATGTCCAGATGAATATCTCAAATTAAATAATTAAATAAGCATAACAAATTTTCTATTTGCGTCCCCAGAGAAGATGTTCACCGTTCTACCACAATACATAAAAATGTGTAAGTATAAGTTGCAGTAACTCGACGTAACAAGACTTTTTCTTCAACTGCGCTTCAACTGGAGTGGGCATGGAAACAGTCGGAGAATGACGTCGTCTAACCCTGTCTACATCGTTGTGCAGATCCTGGCTTCCCTGACTATCTCGTGGACAGGACCATCGTCATACCCTCGAGCCTTCACCGCACCATCGGCGATAACGCAAGGGGCGTTTTTCAACCTGACACGCTCTGGCGGCGGCACTTTCAATGTTTCCGCCGAGTGGCCGCAGTTAGTCCTCGTGCCGTTCGCGCAAGCCGCCGCATCGACATCATCATTCATGGACGGTTTTCCTACAAGACCGGGAAGCACCTACAGTTCCGTCAGTGGGCATGGAAACAGTCGGAGAATGACGTCGTCTAACCCTGTCTACATCGTTGTGCAGGTTGGTTCCATTCCGTCATTACATGCTAAGAAAACCAACAATGTCTTTTATTTTTCGTTTCCATGCCCCAGTGTTTGTTCTGAACTGCTTGTAGAGTGTATTGGCGTTTTAAAACTGCTACTAATTCTTTCTGGCGATGTAGAGACTAACCCCGGCCCTATGACAGAATCCCAAGCCAAGCAGTTCGCAGAAATGTTTAAGATGATGCAAGATTTGAATGACCGTTCTTTGAGGGCGGAGCAAGGGCAGAAAAGTTTAATTAATACTGTAAAAGAGATAAAAGAAAACCAGCACGTCATTGAAGCAAAAATTAACGCTATTGGAACTAGACTTTCTCTTGTTGAAACAAAAGTATCCGCACTTGAGCTTGCCAACAATGAAATTCGCGCGAAGCAGTGTCTTGCTGAAAGCACTAACTTCGCCAATCGGCTTGATGATCTGGAAGATCGGTCGCGCCGAAATAATTTAGTTATCTACGGAATTCCAGACGTTCAATCAGAAACTTGGGCTGAAAGTGAAAAAAAAGTGCTTGACATTGTCTCCCATATCCTTGATACTCAGGCTCCTCCCGACTGCATTGAACGCGCGCACCGAATCGGGCCCTTCGTCGCTAATAAATGTCGGCCAGTAATAGTAAAGTTTTCTTCATTTAAAGACAAGGATAAAATATTTTTCTCACGGTTCAAACTAAAAGGAAGCGCCACGTACCTGAGTGAAGACTTTTCACCAGCAACGCGTCTTGCCAGAAGGAAACTAATCGAATTTGGGAAAACAAAAAAATGCGTATTTCAGTTGCGGTATAATAAACTATTTATTAACAGGCAGTGCTACATGTATAACTCTTCAAATGATACTATCTTCGAGCTGAGTAATGACGCTAAGGCGCGTGCGGCAGAAGATACAGCGCCAGTCTCTTCTAACAATTCGCGGGCATCTACATCATCATAGCAGGTCGTGAGGGGGGATGGTTCACGCCACGGTGCAAAACAGGTGTCCGTAGTTTTTACTAATATAAGAAGTGTCATACGTCACCGAGATACCTGTGCTCTGTCATTGATTCCTGCTGCGCTGACATCGTGATTTTAACTGAGACTTGGCTTTCCTCCGGGGTAAAGAATTCTGAAATATTTTGCTGCGAAAAGCGCTTCAACATTTATCGTTGTGATAGGGGTGATAGAACTGGAGGAGGTGTATTAATCGCAGTTGCCGCTCACATTGAATCGTTTTGTTTACGCTTGACTAGCGATTTAGAAATCTTGTTCATTTGCTTGTGTTTGAATCATCAAAAACTTGTGTTAGGTGTATGTTACCGAGCACCTTCCTGTAATAATTCTTTTGTGAACAACCTTCATGATGCAATCAACTCCATACTGGTCCGCTTTCCTTCCGTTCCTATCGTCCTTCTTGGCGACTTCAATTATCCGAACATTGTGTGGAATGATTTACATACCCATTGTCACCCGTTTTCGACTGACGCAGCCGAGTTCATAAATCTTTCCAATTATTTCAGTTTTACCCAGCTAGTTTCTCTTCCTACCAGAAGCACTCCAACCGCATCCAACATCTTGGATCTAGTACTAACAACATCACCTACTTTAATTTCTTCCATCAGCAACATGGAGGGTCTCAGTGATCATTCTATAATACATTTCTTCCTTAATGTTCCTGCTGGAAGCTCGCCTACGAGTCTCAAGCGAATACGTGACTATGGTAAAGGTGACTACGCGGCTATCAATAATGAACTTTGTGTGTTTCTTGATTCTTTCTTATTGCGCTTTTCTGAGCGTTCTGTTGACGAAAACTGGCAATTATTTAAATCGGAAGTAGTGCGTCTCACTAACAAGTTCATACCGTTACGGAATCTCTCCGTATCTTCAAAAGCGCCTTGGTTTAACGTTGCGCTAAAAAGGCTTTCTAACAAGAAAAAGAGGAAGTTTAGAACCGCTAAGTTTTCAAATAATGACATTAAATGGTCCGATTATTACAATGCTTCTAATATCTACAAAATGGCAGTTCAGAACGCGAAGGCTCATTTCTTTTCTGTAACTCTGCCATCCATGCTTACTAATAACCCTAGGCAGTTCTGGAATGTGGTCACTTGCAATGAAATACCCTCGGTATCTTTTTTTAGCGACGTTGGTGAACCAGTGTCGCTTAGTGACTGTGCGTCTATTTTAAATTCTACATTTGTCGCCTCATTTTCCCATGACCATTCATCGACTGTGCCACTGCTTTTGCAAAATGATTTTTCACCCATGCTTCCGATTATATTCGACGTTGCCGGCATTATTCACCTAGTCGATAATCTAAAAATGTCTTGTTCTGCAGGAATTGATGATATAAACTCGAAGTTCCTAAAAAACACCAAGGAATATTCGTCCATTATACTATTTAAACTCTTCGAGCAATCTCTTAAGGCCCGTTCACACTCTTGCGACCGAGTACGACCGAGTACGACTGAGAGAGACGAGGATCTCTTAAAACTTCTTAAATGTTTTTAGAATGAGGGAACACACTGGTATTGTGGCGCCATCTATGCGGTGACCCTGGAACTGCATTTCACAAGAGCGAAGGTTTTGCGGGATTTCCGAGGTCAAATGTGCGTAATAACCATAGAAAGGCTCGTTTATAACATTGACAAAAGTTTTTTGAGCCAAGGAAGAAGGGTAATGCGCGAGAAATAAAAAAAGAAATATGCCGGACCGCCGAGTTTACACTGCTTCCCAATAGATGGCGCCAGTGTGTTCTCTGGTTTAAGAGGTTTTAAGGAACCTAGGTTTAAGAGGTCGCAAGAGTGTGAACGGGCCTTTAGTGTTGGTGTTCTACCCAGCGACTGGAAGGTGGGAAAGGTTGTGCCTGTGCATAAGACTGGTGATAAGCATATTCCTCTCAATTATCGTCCGATATCTCTAACAAGTATTTCATGCAAAATTTTAGAACATATAATCTTCTCACATCTTGTAAATTTTTTAGAATCGAACAACTTCTTTTCTCCCGCGCAACACGGGTTTCGTAAGTCCTTTTCATGTGAAACACAGTTACTAACTTTCACACATGATCTTCATCGCATTCTTGATCGTAGTTCGAAGGCCGACTGTATTTTCCTGGACTTTTCGAAAGCCTTTGATAAGGTTTCACATAGGCTTCTACTTCACAAATTAAGCAAACTTAATATCGACGCTAACGTACTTTCCTGGATTCATGCCTTTTTAACTAACCGGTCCCAATTTGTTTTTGTAAATGACACTTCATCGTCTTTATCTTCTGTAACATCCGGGGTTCCCCAAGGTTCTGTGTTGGGACCTCTGCTTTTTCTTATATTTATAAATGACCTACCCGCCAGTGTCTCGTCCTCAATCAGCTTATTCGCCGACGACTGTGTAATATACCGTGAAGTAACTAATAATTTAGATGTCATTTCTCTTCAGTCAGACATTAACAGTGTGTTAGAATGGTGTAACATCTGGAATATGCAGCTTAACGTTAACAAATGCAAAGTAATGAGAATTTCCCGTGTCCAAAATGACACTCCTCGCTACTTTTTTAACAATGTTTCTTTAGAGCACGTTTCATGTTATAAATATTTAGGCGTTCATATCTCATCCACTCTCTCTTGGGATTCTCATATCCAATACATAACAAATAATGCTAACCGCATGCTCGGATTCCTAAAACGGAATTTTTCAATAGTTCCTGTGTCGCTAAAATTACTTCTCTACAAAACACTCGTTCGCTCAAAACTGGATTATGCCTCCTCCATCTGGGACCCCGGTACTGACGTACTAACCCTTGCAGTTGAAGCGGTCCAAAACCGTTCTGCTCGCTACGTCCTCACTAATTATCACCGCATCGCTAGCGTAACATCAATGAAATTGGGCCTAAAACTGCCAACGCTTGCTTTGCGCAGAAAAATTTTTCGCTTATGCCTGTATCACAAGCTATACCATCATAACCCTTTCCTACGTGAAAGGTTACTAACGCCTGCACCTTACATCTCGTCACGTCTCGATCATCAACATAAAATGGACGTACCCTCGTGTAAAACTACATCTTTTCATAGTTCGTTCATACCTCGCACCACCCTTGACTGGAACCACCTTCCAGCCTCTGCGGTATCGATTTCCGATGGTGTGGCGTTTAAAAACTGTATTGCCAATATTTATATTCCAGAATTTGACTAACCTATTGTTATTTTTCTTGTTCTGTTTCATGTGCATATCTTAGATTTACTTTATATTATGTAACCCACTCCCCTCTGTAATGCCCTCGGGCACTGAGGGAAAAATAAATGAAATAAATGAAATGAAACTCTTCAGCCTCGCGCCATGCTGCCCATGACTGGGTTGGGAGCGCCGCCTCGCGGCGAGCGACGGAGTTAGCGCAATTACACTCTTCTGCTGGGGAGCGAGACGAATGGGACGGCCGGAGAAGCCTTCGCGCGCGCGCTTCGGGATCTCGGGGGCCATGGGCCCCCGAGATCCCGAAGCGTGGTTCATTCCGAGGGCGTGGTTCATTCCGAGGGCGTGGTTCATTCCGAGGGCGCCTCTCCCTCTCAGAGCACTCTCTGCAGACTTGGACGTAGTTCAACTACTCTACTCAAACTACTGTAGTTTAACTACTTTTCCGAGTAACTTGGTAACTTTCAATTACAACTTTATTTGGGTAATTAGTAGTTTAATTTAACTACATTTTTCAGGTAACTTCTACTCAAACTACTAACTACTTCCGAAATCTACCGCTAATTTTGCTCATCACAAAAGTTTGAGCGCAGAAATAAAAAAGACGCCAGCAGATGAAGTGGCATTCCGGAGCAAGGGGCCCCCTCCCATTCCAGAAACTGCATCAAAGGCGTCCTTGGGCCAAGGTGGTGAGGAGCAGCCAAAACATAACAGCGGCGCGCACGAACGCAGGCAAAGATGCTTAACAAGACTTGGTCGGGTATTGACCTAATCCGGTAATGCACGCAGGCGCCCGCCTCCAGCTGCAACCGTGAAAGACGGGGACACTCCCAGGGTTATTGTTGTTTTCATGTTGTCTGCCTTTAGTGACCTCTGCCTCAAGCAGTTTGGGGGTTCCACGGAGAGCGCCAGTGGAATGACCTCGCAGCTGGGCGCCTGTTCCCATGGTCGCCTTGTCGTCAGCGCCTGCTCCCTTGCGAAGCCCGACTCCCCTGCGCACAAACGCAGATATCTAGTAGACCCCTTTATCCCACGACGTTCGGAGAGTACGCTGAGCGAGTGCATCTGACCGTCAAGGGTTCAAGTCTCGCGCCACGACGATGAGATCATTCGGACGACTGTGCAGTGCTACGCTACGCTACTGAATAAAAAAATTGCTTTGGTTTGACAGAAGATGAAACGAAGTATATTACGCCGCTGATGTCGGGTCCAACAAAAGGATCTCCCAAGGGTGACTCGCAATCCTCGCCGGCGTCTTCGGTATCTTGACGCGCCTGACACGCCTGACGAGTAAATCTTTTTCTACAAAGAGGAGGTCTCCTTAGCGTGGAAAGTCGGAAGGACGCGTATTCGAACTAGGTGAACAAGCATCGTCGCTCGTACAGTTGCAGCTGGAAGCGGGAACGTGCTCCCATGAACGGATTATCCGTGCACGGTTGATAGAATGCCATTTCGTCGAAGCACGTTTTAGAGAACGGGCACGTTTTATCGAAGCACAGTTGAGAGAAAGCAGGGCCTCAGTTTAGAGAAATGTCGTTTGTCGAAAAGGGGACGTTATTTATAAAAGGGTTTTCTACTTCGTGCGTGTATCACTGGTGCGCGTGTTAACCCAAGCCCCCCGCTGCGCTCCCGCCGCTTCGCGGCGGCAGTCTGCGGCGGCTCATTACAAAATGTTTAACTCACCTGACTTATCCGTACACGCCGCTTCGCGGCGGCCGTATTTGCTAAAAGGAGGCTCATCGCCATTTTCTCTAAACTGTGTTTCTCTATAAAGGAATTCGATAAACTGGGGTCGGTAAAACGGCGTTCGCTAAAACGAGCTTCTCTAAACCGCACGACTCCGGGATGCGTATTTCCAAAACCTGGCCATTCCAGATCTGCCGCGGAGCGGCGTGCTCTGATTGGCCAGATTACTGCCGCACAAAATATTGACGGCGACGCACATACGGCGCCGGTCGCCGGCAGGAGCGTCTGCTACACTCCGGCTCCGGCGGATACTTTGGTGCCGTGGTCCGTGGTGACTTAGTGGACGCGTTGTTTCATCTGCCAGTGCATATCCATTGAGTTATTCCGCATATCACGCGCATAAAAGTCGGTAGCAGAAGTTTCGAGCATGCCGATGTCCACAGTTCGACTGCTCCAACCTCGGCGATTCTCTACCCAAGCTCGAATGAAGTAGGCCTCGCTGCTCTGTTCCGTAATTGAAACCGTGTACACGTGGAGTGCTTGCAACGCTAATGCGCAGTGCTTTTCAACCGTATTTCAAGAATCGAGAAGTAGAGCCCTGCACAGGCGTGTGGATTGTTTCTACGGTTTCCGTGTGGCTCTTGTCAAAGTAAGCCTTGTCGCCTTCCTACGCGCCCGCGTAGCGCCCGCAATTCTGTCAATCGTACTGCTCACTTAATTCGCTGTTTTTCTTGCTCTGAAACGCTATGCAGATTTTATATCCACTTCAATGCTTCACAGCTGAAGGAACACTTGTTTGTCGCTGAACAAGATTGCCATGAACGGATTTACTTCCGCGGTTTTACGCCCCGCAAGTGTTTACTTTTTCTGCCGTATTTTCACGTTTTATTACACAGACTGCTTTGATTTGTACCGGTTTTAGGCTATTTGGCGCATACCAAGTTTTGTGAAATTAAAAGGACGCGAATTGGTTTCAAGCTGTTTGTTTCTTACGCCTATCATGACTTCACGTCGTGTTATTTTGATCAGCACTGGAGGTGAGCTCGGACTGCTCCAATAAGTCTTTTTAACCCCAAGGAGCAGAGAATAAAAACCCATACCGAACTCGGTTTCAATAGATAGGGGCCTTTTCCTGGTGCCTTTTTGTTCACTGTTCCCTTCTCTGCCCTTGATACATAGGTATGCCACCTGCCCTTTCAGCCTGTGGAGGTCCATAGGAATTAGAACGGAAGCATTAAAGCCATCTTCAGAATTACTTGTGCATTAAATCCTGTTACCCACGGGACATTCTTGTGTGAATCCAAAGTCCATGCTATTGAGAGCTTCTCCATGCTAGTGATAGACTCCAGCTACAATCTAGTTTTGTCATCTTTATTTCGGTCCCATCAATTTCCAGCTGCTGATGTCATCACTGTGTAATGCTGAAGTTCTAAAGGGCCGATAAATTACAGGCAGATCCAGACAATCCAGGACACTGAGCACAACGAATGCAATGCTGCTGGTTCTCACGACCAGCGACTTATACGCACACACCCCTCACATGCCCCAGGCCGAGTCCCTAATAACTGCGTCCCACTAGAGCAACAGCGACAGACGACAATGAGCGACATACAACACCGACAAACAGCCCATTTGTCGGAGTCCGCTGTCCCACCTGGCGGACACGACACAGAAAAAGGGGACAAGGAAACTTGTTTCCTAGTGGGACTGGAGTTGTCAACAAAACACTTCAAAATACAGAGACAGAGCATCGCGACGCGGTTTTCGCATTTCTCTCTTTGGCCGTAAAACGCACCGACAAACACGGTGAAAGTGGAGACGATTACTTTATTTCTTGTTTAAAGCTTCTGCTTGTCTTCGTTTGCCATTGGCGACTTTATGAAAACAGTCGTGACAATCGACACCCAACTTTTTCCAAACTAGAATTTCTCAATCGTTCCTCTTTTGGGTCGTTCGAAGCATTCCAGATGGGCACCACGGAATTTCAAGTCGATTTGAGGACGTTTTTAATTTCATATCCGAATGACCGAGGGCAGGCGTTTTATGGGGGACAATACAGGGGTAGTTTTATGGGGGACAATCACAGAACAGATGACAAGTCTCTTGTTTTGCCGGAATGGCTTGCCGCAGAACTGGTGGAACGTCGTGTCCTACTTCGTGGTGAGTGGTCTTACTTTGGTCAGTCCTCGCACATGGGTGTATCCATCCTGATGCAGGGGCGTAGACTTCGGCATCTTGAAGCACCAACCCGCGCGCCAAGTTTTCGCGAGCAAAACCAGCCGCAGCAAATTCCCTTTTGCAACACGACATCTAGCAAGCAAGCCGTGCCCGCGACTACTACGAGCAATCCAGGAATCGGAACTGCGGGAGCAGGAACGATCAGCGGCCGCCAAGGACTGAGTCGCGGGAGGTATGGGAGGAAGGGTAGGAGGAGGGTGGGGAAGACAGCAAAAGAAGGCACAAGCGGGCGAGAAAATTAAGTTTGTCCCTGACCGATGTTCCTCGGAGGGCCTGCTTGCTGCGGCGTTTGTCGCGGGTGTTGGTCATTACAGTGGAACAGCATCAGCAACACAAAACTTTGTGGTGTTGCAGGACAAAAATCGGTATTTGTCGCTGTAGTGCCTAGGTGGCCAGGCTAACCCGGCCTAAGAGCCACAAACAAAACTATGAAACTTTCAAGAGCTGCGAGGGGGGGGGGGGGGACTTTTGTCTACAGCAATTAACGAAGCTCGAACTACTTTCAATCTATCCGAGTCAAAAGCAGTAGAACTGTACGTAAGGTAGCAGTAGCACAATACTATTAAACTGTAACCTGGCTTTCGACTTAAAACGCGTTCCATTTATTTTTTTGGGGAAGTGCTCGTGTGATCGTGAGGGAGGTGGGCGAGGGGAAGGAGGGGGGGGAGGGAACCGCGAGCTGCACTTTAACACGCGAAGTCGCGAGCCGCAGCTTGGCCACCCCTGCTCTAATGGGACGACGCTATAAGAATTTTCTACTCAAAGTATGCAAATCTACGCTATATATCCCTCGGGAGGCCTTTCCCAGAATTAGCAACACCTTCCCAGATTGACAATCATGGATGAACCCCTGGTCTCAATCCTGGCAGTGTTACAGCAGGGGAAGGTGAGCACCGAAGATGCCTGTTCTGCTGCGACTCACTAGCAAGTCAGTCGCGGGGGATTCAAGGAACTCCAAGTTGGGACGTTGCAACCAAAGCAACATTTTCCCTCCTCTGCTTGGTCCCTTTGCTGGAACTTCTAGAACGAGCCACACCGGGATCAAGACAATCTGCACCAGTACATGGCAGCTCCTATGACCCATCTTGCAACGCCTTCATCTCAACCGCCATTCTCCAGCAGTTCTTTTAGGCACAGTTTTCAGAAGGTAATCAAAAGAGCATGCACAAGCTACGTCAGAGGTCCAGGCGCAGTTCAAGGTCTTGCATCCGAGAAATATTTCTCGACAGTCACCACATATGTTAATGAACACCAGTGTTGCAGGCAATCATCTGCCAAGAAACCACACTTGATCATGCAGACGCTTGCTTCCCAGAGGTTGATTGCGCAGAACCGGATGGTGCAGCTTGATCCTGCCCATCAACCAGGCCTTTGGCACGTTCCCTCTGTGTAGCATTGCAGATGCTTGAAGTAGACTGTAGATTGCCTGCCTGATGGGGAAAGGAAGACCAAGCAATCAATTCAAGCCACTCTTGAACCAATGTGCAGAAAAGGAAATTCAAACATGGAGATATGAAACATGCTGTAGTCGAGACAGATTGTAGGTCGCTATGCTTGTTCTGGGTGTGTCTTGATCAATCCATTAAGTGGGAGTCGGAGACTCGCCCTTTTAAAGGGCCCCTGAAAAAGAAAAAAAAAAGTGTATTTTTTAACAATCTATAGTCGGTGACAGGTCAAGAACGAAGTGGATACTCCTCCCACCTCTTTCCACTTTAGCAGTGCGAACTCTGGAGAGGAGGCGACCTCCTCTCCATTGTTTACTCCGCTGAAGTGGAAAGGGGTGGGAGGAGCTTCTACTTCGTTCTTGACCTGTCACCGACTATAGTTGGGACACGCGTGTCAAAAAAAATTTTACGCGAGGAAAAATATTTTTTAGAGCAATATTGACGGCGCAAGACGCGATTTAGTCGGCAGTCACGTCCCTTACGGCTTGTTTTCTCTCTCGGCATTTCAGGCGCATGGAGCAGAGGTCGATCGCCTTCGCCTTCACGACCAAGATGTAATTTTGGAATGACCCATGACGTCATGGACTTCGCGCACAATTTCAATTAAATCTCTCGCAAGCAATATTGCTCTAAAAAACATTTTTTTTCGTAAACCTTTTTTTTAGCACATCTGTCCCACTAGACTGTTTAAAAAAAAAATTTTTTTTTGTTCTTCAGGGTCCTTTAAGTTAGCCACAAAGTTACTTCCCAACCAGCAAGTTATCCCTTGAAGTCCTGCTGCATGCTACCTTAGGAAGAAAGTTGAAGATGGGAAATTTGCATCAGAATGAGCAAGAATGCCTTCCAAGGCGAAAAGCATTGACGTGCACGCTCCGCCAAAGCTACATTTCACCGAAATGTAATGAATTTATGCCTACATTGCACCATAAGGGAGTTTTCGTTTATAACTACCGAAACTAATAGTTCAGGCGTCGCAGTACTGCCAGATTGTTCCTGTAACATTGTGCAAATCGTTCAGAACTTCCGGTTATCGCTTAGAATAACGTGTGGTTTGATTTGATTTACACACCGAACATGACTCAGTATTCGGATGTTTCGTGATCTCTCTCATTGTACGTGGTATGTTCGGGCAGTCTAATTATCTCCATTGAGTGCGCTTCTCACACCATGCACTGGTGCACTGCCGAGAAGCTACACCCGTAGCTTCTCGGGAGTAGGCATTGCAATTCTGCATATGTCGCTTTGCCGCAGCGCAGCCTTGTCTTAAAGGGGCACTAAAGTGCTTTTTGAGATCCTCGTTTTATTGTTATAACTCAATCTACAAGCACTAACCATCCTAAAAAAAAAAAAAAATTACATTCATCTGCGGTCGATTTGCATACTAAAACAATTGATCAAAATTCTCGACACTTAGCGTCAGCGCAGAATGACAGATGGCGCTACCGAACCTTGGTGAATATGGTCAAACAAGGGACGGCACGTGTCGGCCACTTGCGAGTGATTGAGTCCACCGTGGACGAGGTGCCGACCAGTCGTGCACGTCCACGCGGGAACCCATCGCTCGCAAGTGGCTGACATGCGCTGCCCGTCGCTCGACCATATTCAGCAAGGTTCGGTAGCACCATCTGTCATTCTGCGACAATGGTAAGTGTCTGGAACCATCACTTTCTTAAGATACGAATCGACCGCGGATGAATGTAACTTCTGGTTTTTTAGGATGATCAGTGCTCGTACATTGAGGTATGACCATAGAACGAGACTCTCAAAACACGCTTTAGTGCCCCATGAAAGGGATACCGAACCGAAATTCGGATTTCGCAAAATAAGGACGCATGAGAGTTGAACAAGACGCTGGCAACTCCAAAATATGACTCGTACATCAGTATCTCCAACAGATGGCCGCACTTTTGAAAAAAAAAAGGGCGCAATCAAACGAGGTTTTCAACGTCATTGTCCTCCGGCAGAATTTCAGAATGAGGGGAAGCGGCATCGCTTCTCTCCTCCTTGCTTCGGTTCACTAGCTCGAAGGGACGTAGCGAGAAGGAAAGGGAATGGGAATCGTGACGTGACTTGTCTCGTCGGCTGTGTTCACTCGCACACTTCTTTTCCAAAAATACAGAGATCCGATCCGTTAGAGGCATCGCTGCATGAGTGTTGTTTCGGGGTTTTGCAGCGTCCCGCCTATCTGTCCACCCTTGTTTTGTGAGCTCGAAATTTCTGTTCACTATCCCTTTAAGGGTAAAAGCACTATTCCAGGGTGAAAGGTGGACAACAAAGCATGAATTAGAAAAATGTGAAAGGAAAGGGAACTTGGTGAATGCTGATGTGATATTTACCTTACACTAAACTTTGCTAAATAAAAATCCGGTTAGTCTATATCAGGGGTGGCCAAACTGCGGCTCGTGAGCCGCATGCGGCTCATCACGGGTCCAAGTGTGGCTCGCTGGTTTTGGGTAAGCATGCCGCCCTACCCCTCCTGTGTTCCAAAGCCAAACAGACTTTTAGAATTAAAAAAAAAAAAAAAGCTCACAGACTTGGCAGCCTTGTATTACACAACGTAGATACAGCTGGACTGGTCTTTAACACATTAATGCGTCCGGTGACACTGTTTCCTTTATCGTCCTAGAGAAAATTTCGAACCGTATACGCATAGCAGACGTCGGGGGCAGTGGCTGGCTAGCAAACCAGCCGAAGCTTTCATTTCTGCTGAGCGGTTAAAGTAACATTCTGCTGCTTGCTGTTATTTGTTGTAGTCAACAATTATACTTGTTCCCTTTTAGAAACACTGTTCCCTCCCTATAGCTTTTTTTTTTTTTTAAGTAGCCTTTTTTCCTTTATTTTCCTGTGGCTCTTTGAACCTTTGTCGTTTTGTCTGCGGCTCTAACCCCATGTCACTTTGGCCACCCCTGGCCTATATGATAGACAATGACACCTTGAAAATATTACACACAATTCCTTTATGTGGTTAGCATACTAATTTAATGATGCTTGCTTATCCAAAAGTGCTCATCAGTGAGTAAATAATAATCGTCCCCAGAGCCCGACCTGTATTTCTGGGGGCGTGCTGTGTAGTATGTCATTTATATATGTCAAGACTGACTCCAAAACAGAACTGTGAGCTGGCAGAGGGTTTGCAACATTACCGTTGCTTTCCAGACTTAGGCTTCAATTTGTTAGGTGGGAATCAATCCAGTTAGTTATTGCTGGTTCCATCTTAAATGTTTTGATTCTGGCCACAGGTCTCCAATGTGGCACTCAATAAGAGGCCTCATATAAGCCTAAAAACCATATAAACCTGCTCTCTGTCATTTACTGCTAATGCAATGAGCTGTTTCCTATGCTCTGTTCACCACCAAGTTGACAGTGCGATGGGAGCAACACATTCACTGGACCTATCGACCGCCTTCCACTCGTCTCTGGACCCTGCTCCGGACGCATGGATGTAGGCGGGGGAATGTGATCAGATGGCAAATGATGGGCGTACAACTGGTCCAGCAAGCACGTAGCTTCCAATGCACCGTCAGCTTAGGGGTGAGCGGAGTATACCAGTTCTGCGACTGTACATAGGCCAGGTCAGGAAATGAGATACATTTAATTCTCTCATGAGATACAAACAACGGAACTAAATAGCCATAAAACCTTTATCCACGACGACACATACGTAGCACCCGAAACGAAGGTGTGGGATGGCGATAGGTGATACCATTAAATGACAAAGCAGTACAACATCATGCTTGTGTTTAATATCTGTTAAAGTGGCTGGTGGTTCTGCAATAACCCGCACATTAAATTGAGAAAACTAATTCGCAACTAGCAATATGGTTTTGTAGAAATCAAATATTTTTGGGAATTTTTGTGTGACGCTTGATGTCCCCAGTATTTAGGTTCATCAAAATTGAGTGCTGAAAAAACATTGATTCAAGGCTTTTACAGTACCTCTTTCCTCATTCCATTTCATTGAATGGCAGTGACAGCACCATAGGAATTGAACAAAGAGTGAAATCTGCCACCTTGTTGACAAACCTACCTGCTGAAGGTGGCCACGAGATTCCCTTGTCACCACTTGGTCACTTGAATACGCCGTTAACTATCGTATCTAGATGTACTGTGGCAGCAATGCTCGTCGGGCCAGGTCTCCTTTCAGATGTGCATATTCCCGTCGAAAAGTAGCCCATCGCCATGGCAGCTGGTATGACAAGAGTATAAAATACATTAGCCAAAAAATTGAACAGTCAAACAAGCTAGTCTACATGCCACAAAATTCTACACATGGAGACTAAAAAAAAAAAGAAAGCAATGCAACATTGTCTTTACAGGGCTTTCCATTTCAACTCTCTTCCCTAGCCCTGCGTTGACCAAGACGTGATGTGTGCATAGTTGCAAGTTCAGACAAAATGGGACAATCTACCTACGTCAATCTCTATAGTTTGCATTGCAAAAGCAAACCATGTTTTTTATGTCGGCAGTGACAAGGTATAACACACGCATTACAACCATAATCTGATTTTCTTTTTCTTTTTTTAGAAAATAACAATTCTGTAAAGCAATCCCACGTTACAGCCTGTACCATGTCTAAGTGAGGTGACTTAAATTCTGGTTGCTCTCCTGAATATCTATAATAAAGCACTATACACCTAGCTGTGCTAGAGCATTTCTTTATCAGAGGCTACCCAGCAGCACAAAGCAAGTAAGGGACAGAACTTCCTTCAGTTGTCTAAGACCGGAGAATGAACCTCTCGCAGGCGTGAATGTGCACGAAAAACACCATTAAGAAATGTATAACAATGAGTGTGGGCCGGATGTAGGTAATACGACAGATGTATAATTTATGGCGCCATTGAGCGTATGTACAGTCAGCACGGAATGAAACCCGAACGCCGCAACGCGTGGCCATTGTCACAGGCTGCTCCACCTGGAGGGCCCCTGAGGACTAATGAAAATGCACCGGGGTGCCAGGGTGCGTGTCCTACTAAGCTGTGCTCGACCCTCGATCACCGGCGAAACGCGGAAGTCCCAGGTACGTCACGTGAGGGTCGGGCACATCTTAGTAGGACGTGCACCTTCGCTCCAAGGCCCATTTTCATTAGTTCTCAGGGGCCCTCCAGTGGAGCAGCCTGTGACGATGGTTTCATTCTACGCTGACTATACAATGTCTAGACATGCGAATTTGCTGTCCAGGCAAACGTGTTCCCCACTGCTTTATTCTGAGCGACGATTGCTACTCAATAACGTCACTGCAGTGTGGTGGTTTCAGACGGTGCTGTGTCATTAGCTATTTTCAGACGTTGGATACTTAGCAGCAGACGGAAAAACTACTGTCGCAACTTCTACATTAATTCAGCCCAACTAGCTGACTAATAAAATCATAACTATACTCCGTGACAACTTTTCTTGGCAATGCAGTGGAAGGTACGTCCCGCGTCCCCTCTCCCATTTTGAGTGTACGCAGGCTCTCCTCCTCTCCTCGGAAATGGGGGGGAGGAGAGCCTGCATACACTCAAAATGGGAGAGGGGATGCGGGACGTACCTTCCACTGCATTGCCAAGAATAGTTGCCGCGTGACATCTTGCTACACGAAAGATTGTAGTTGCTCTGGGCGTTTATTTCCAGTGGGATGGCCCGTGGGGCAGAGAAAACACTGCACGCAGGTACAGCACCCGACAGAGCTCAAGCTCAAGAAGCATGCAACCAGACAAGCTTGCAGGTCCCCCGCCCCCCAAGATGCACCTGATCAGGTAATGACCGGTCGTGCATCAGGCTCACTACACTGCCGGCTTCTTTGGCATTTCAGTGGCTCCAAGGCAAGGCACCGGCCTACAGACCCCAGGTGGCAGGCTTTAATCCCGACCCAGGTGCCCGCAATTTGACAAAGGCTTATTGCCGAGAAGGTCGTGCAATCAAGCTTTCTGCTGCACGTCAAATGATCCCCAGGTGTTCCAAATTAATCCTCAGTCGTCTGCTGAGGTGTTCTGAATGCCCGTCGTCTGCTTGGCTTGTAAAACCCTCAGATTTGATTTTGCATAGCTGGTTCTTCGTGCTTTCCCTCTTAGAAAAATATGAAAACAAGTGGAGATATTAGTCGCTTTCAAAATACAACTGGATAATGACGATAATGGATCAAGTGCCTATCCAGTGTTGCCTCTCACGAATCGGTGTCACTTTCAGTGCGCGCCTTTCCCCAACTAGCCACAACACGAGGAGATTGGGCAACTTGCATTCAAAAACGGCCAGGGTTATGAACAACCATGGATGAAACAAGAATAAAACAATTAAAACAGGGACAACACAACCACATCTTTCAACTAGCAACAGACGAGTAAGCTTTCCACAGCGAGCAGCCGACTATACCCAGGAGGGAAAGGGGGGAGAAGGGGAGATAAAAAACGCAAAGTGCAAATCAGAGAGGTGGGTTTATCTCGAATTTTAGAAATTCAACCTCAGTTTTCATCAGCAGGAGGGAAGGGTTTGACACGTTTTTACAGCAGAAGGGAGATCATAATGAACCCAGCAAAAAAACGTGTCAAACCCTTCCCTCCTGCCGACAAAAACTGAGGTTGAATTTCTAAAATCCGAGATAAACCCACCTCTCTGATTTTCACTTCGCATTTTTTTATCTCCCCTTCTCCCCACTTCCCCTCCTGGGTATAGTCGGCTGCTCGCCGTGGAAAGTTTACTCGTCTGTTGCTTGTTGAAAGATGTGGTTGTGTTGTCCCTGTTTTAATTGTTTTATTCTTTCTTCATCCATGACATGAACCAACACGCTCTTCTCCTAAGCAAGCTCATGAATAATGCACCAGTAATGTGTCTTCATCGGATTTCAAACCTGCAGACAAGGGACCTAAAGTTTACTTTGGGGCAACCTACGCAGTTTTACACGGTACGACTTTCAGGTACAAGGCCAGCCGCCACTACAAGCGAGTCGTTGGTAGCACCACCACATCTTTGTGTTAATAATATTTAAGACCTTATACGATTAAAGTTTCTTCACACTTCGTCAAATTTCTGTTCAAAAGTTCGAAATTCGTCAAAATTCTGTATGTTTCACTTTGAACAATTTTTCCCCTTGAAGTGGAAACCTCAAAGATTATTTTTCGGTTTCATTCCAGAATGAAAAAAAATTATTATGTTTAGGTGTGATTCCGGTTTGCACACGAATAAGTTTTTTTTTCTGATGTTTGGTTTTCTTTTCCGTTCAATGCCCTGGTGCCCAACAGCTCATTACTCCTCAAAACCTTAATCCTTTTTTTTTTCTTTTAGGAAGAGTTTAGTGTTATCATTCCATGTGACTGCAGAAAACAGAGTGAGGGAAGCCCTGAGCGACAGTCTCGAGATTACGAGTCACGAACATTCTTTTTAATGTTGGGACCTTTGTCGTGTTTCTGTAAACTCCGGAAAAACATAAATACCTCGGTGCTTTGCGATTCGAAATACGATCACATAATCAATGACTTAAAAGAAACGATATTTATGTCATCTTCAATGTTATCGTCTTTTGAATTGTAGAATATAAACTCTTTGTCACTGGCCTGTCAGGTGTACTAATTTCAGGGAATTAGGTGCCAAATGTAAGAAAATAAGAAGCACAACCGTGCTTGCAACGTTACATCGCGCAAAAGGTATCCATACCAACACAAGTCTTTAGTATAGTTGATAAATACAACGTCGTTCGTGTGCTAAGCTTCAACACTCCGCATATTACAACACGTTCAATTTTGTCTTTCAGCACCGTCGAACAATTCTATTCGATCCGAACGTTTCATTCCCCTGTGTAGCTTCCATTATTTCCTTTTTTGTAAGGCCGCTTAAGGTGACGGAAATGCCCTGTGATCCATGCTTTAAGGAATATCTTCTGATACATGCACAAGAAATCTTCATGAATCGTGAATACATACCGTTGTGTTGCAGCGGGCGACTGCTCAGATTCAAATCACTTCACTCCCAAATGTATTTTCAGCTTTAATTAAATAGAAGGGCACGCTACAGTTTTATTTATAGCATGTCGACTTTTCAGAAATTTCGTGTCGAATTATAGTGGTGTACGAGCTTACAACTAAATCCAGTAACGTAGAATGCCGTTAACTTGACCACTGCAGCTTCTGCAGCCTCAACTGGTCGCAGCCATTTTGCTTGTTGTCGATTTCGTTTCTGTTTGTTCGTAATCGTTAGGTTCGTTAACATTACGTTAACGTATTAAAGCATTAAATATATTACAATAAATAATAAATAACAATTGTAGTTAAATGTTTTGTTTTGGTTTACTTATAACGAACATAATAGACAACCAAAGTTGATGTGCGAAACTTTCTGCATCATAAAATTCAAACAATAGAATAACTGTCATGGCTGCGCCCATCGTCTGTCTGGCTACACCACGATGGAAGAAGCATTTCGTTTCTTCCACCGTGGGCTACACCAAGGAGGGCTACATGAACCTACGTCGCCTGCGGACTGCGTCCCTTGGCAAGTTTGCTCCTATTGCTTATTAAGTGACGCTATGCTCCGATATATGTGAAACATTTTGATGTAACCTTTGGGTACGAGCATCAAGTCTGATTTTAGCCATATAATGAGTACAGAAACAATCGTGGTGCGCATTTCGTATGCCGATCAAAAACAAATACCCAAATAGCAGGCTGCCAGCCTTGATATGATTAAACTTCAGAATTTGTTGCGGAGTTTCTAACGGGCAGAAAGAGATCGGTATAGCCCCGTTTGATTTCATGTTGCTGAACGCAGATTTCGAGGCAGTGACACATTTTAATTCTAATTTCTTTGCACAAGAGATTGGTGCGTACACGACGACGCGCAAGGCTAGACAGAAAGGTTGCAACCCTTACGCATGTGTGACTGCTAGCCGGCCACCGTGTACGCTCGAGCCAGTACATGGATCGTATTAAATTTTCCAGGATAGAAGAATATACATAATTAATCAGGTGGCATGTACGATGACACTAGTATCTCAGACCAAATTACTTGAAAACATGCTTATCCAGGTGTCAGTTTTGTTATCAGTGCCTAACCCACGTTTGCAGGTCTCATATCTGTGTCTGCAGACTTTGTATACATGCCTTGCTGGGACTGGACATTTCATTGAACGCCGTTTTGTCGAACGCCGTTTCATCGAAGCCGTTTCATCGAATGCCGTCTCATTGAACGCCGTTTCATTGAACGCCGTTTCATCGAACACCGTTTCATTGAACGCTGTTTCATCGAAGCCGTTTCATCGAACGCCGTCTTATCCAACGCCATGGTGACAGTCTCGCTTCCTGAAGCTGGTCGGAGGTGCCCATCTCAGGTTCTGGAAGTTTTTGACTTGCATCGCCACAGAACATCAACTGACAGAAGACAAGCTGGAGGCGATGCTGAGTTCCCAAAAGCCTCCTCGCCAGAAGATGGCCATAGCGGCAAGGGATGAGAAGGTCCGCCTTTTTTATGAGAACCGACAGACCATGGCTGTGGGGAACTTTTAGAGAGCAATTGCTCATCATTTGAAATGGTGAATGGCTGTCGCACGAACATATGAACCCCAGAAAGTTTTCAAATAAAATTTGATGTGACGTACTTACTTTTGACTCGACTGAGTCTTAAAACAAAAAAAAAAAAAAAACAATGTTTCATTGTAGTTTCATAAATAGCACCTCAGCTTTAGCAACTGCAAGCTTCGGGCAGTAAAAAAGTATCAATACAAAGGCATGAGAGGCTAGGAGGCTCACATGGCTAAAGTTGTTGCGCCTGCGCAAAACCTAAGTCGCCTTCTGGCCTCCATGAGTTGGAGTGCGCTCTTACCGGGAGTGCGACTTTTTATTTATATGTTACAATACCCTCAAGGCCCATCGGGTAATACAGAAAGGGTGAATAGATAAGCACAATGTTCAAAACAAACATAAAGATCGGTACAAACATCCTCATGGGTTACTTGCCATAAAATAAATTGTAACAGCTACAAGTGTGGACATTAAAAACCCTGACGATGAAATGGGTGAATGAGACGAAAATGCACTCGATCCGTGCATAAAAGAACATCTTTCACACTTTTTATTTAAAAGACATTCAATGAAACTCCCGTCAGCGATTCGATGAAACGGCGTTCGATGAAACGTCCATTTTTTCGATGAAATAGCGTTTGACAAAACGGCGTTCGATGAAACGGTGTTCGATGAAATGTCCGGGAACCATGCCTTGCACGGGGCGTCATATGGCACCATACCAGCTGCCATTGCTGCACCGTACCTTGTGCAGCATACATTTCGCACCATTCAATTTGTTTCTTTCGGCAAGCCTTGCCCAGAAGACAAATTTGATGGTGTCAAATGTATGCTGCAGAAGGTACAGAAACAGGCGCATGGTATGGAGCAATGGCGGCTGATGTGAGGTCAATGCAAGCCATGTATACCTGGGCGCATCTGTGAACTCGGAGAGAGGAGGAAAGGGAAAGGCACCATTTTTGGGGGCTTTCTCGTCCAGTCAGTCCCTCAGACAGGATTGGTTTGGCTTGACTACCTCCGTTATTCTCACGGCTTGGCTTCATAATTGTTATGCCTCATCACTGTGCAGCTGTAGGTTGTGCAAATAGCAGCAAAAATGGTTCAAATTAAAATTTTTATAAGGTTTCAGCAGCCTTTTGCGGGTGGTGCACGAAAGCACCCAATGTGAAGCACCCTGCCCCTTTTGCCCTGCTTTCAAGAGCTCGTGTTTCAGAAGCCTATGACACGAATCCCCCGTGTCAGCTGGCCGGGTCCTCAATGTGATAGCGGGACATTCTGCTTTTACCCAGACAGCTGGCCGGGGTCACACTGCTCATACATCATACAAAAGACAGTCTGCACACGCAAGTCACCGCAATATGTGTGGTTCGAATGTTGCATGCTAAGTTTCCCCTTGAACCCATTGCCAGGCTGCATTCGAAGCATGGATCTCGCGGTGACTTGCCCTCAAATCTGTATGCAGACTGTCTTTTGTATGATGTATAAGCAATATGACCCCAGCTTAATGTAATCAAGCTATACCCAGTACTTAAGTAAAGAATGACGGATTAAGCTTTTCGTTCTTAAGGTGTACGCTATACTCATTCACATCTTGCCACTTTAAAACTATGAAAAAAAAGAAAACAGAAAATATCAGTTACTGACAGAACCCCGTAACGGAATGCCTTGAAAACCAATTGTGAACTTTCCTGTTCGCAGGGCCAACTTCGTTGGAGGTTCGTAGATGTGCTGAATTCAGAGAAAGATTGTTTCTAACATATTGTTCCTTACTTTTTGACGGTGCAGGCGAGCTTTCGTGATATCAAGACCGCCCGGATTTCACCCGTCCAAGTTTGCTTACATGTCCCCGGTTATGGCAGTGCCTCATGCGCTCGCAAGGTATACAGTACAATGAAGCTACGGAACGCAATAACCTTGAATAACTTATGTGCTCAAGGAGAGTGAAATCAGCTGTTTGTAATGGCCCCCCCTGGCCATTCCAACCGGAGCTCACAAGCTCTGCACGAGGTGGATAGTTGGGTCGGGACTGGAACTGGTCACCATTACTTTCCTTACATAACACTGTGCCTTGAAAGCCGACCCCTTTTTCGGTTGCTTGCACGACACGACACTGAAGTGACGATTAAGTGACAGAGTCGACGGTACAAATTGATGCTGCGTTGGCGGTCTGTACATTTTTCAAGGTATAAAGACGAAAGAGGTCATCTATATCGTAGACAGTGGATTTCATTAATCCTCCAGGGCATCGAACTGAAAAGAAAACCAAACATAAGAAAAAACTACAATTTGTGTACAAACCGGAGTCAAACCGAAACATTATAATTTTTTTATTCTGGAAAAAACTTGAACTGAAAACCGAAAAATAATCTTTGAGGTTTCCGGTTGAAGGGGAAAAATTGGGTATGTGAAACATACAGAAGTTTGACAAAGTGTGAAGAAACTTTACCCAAATCGGTGCCACCAACGGCTCGCATTGGGGTGGCGGCCGGCGTCGTACCTGAAAGTTTTTTCTCCTGCTTTCGCACAGAGCCTCTACCGTGTAAAACTGTGTAGGTTGCCCCAAAGTAACCTGCAGGTTTCTTGTCTGCAGGTTGGAAATCCAACAAAGGCACTTTTCTGGGGCATTGTTCATAACCCTGGCTGTTTTCGAATGCAAGTTGCCCGATCTCCTCGTGTTAGTGGCTGGTTGGGGAAAGGCGCGCACTGAAAGTGACACCGACTTGTGAGAGGCAACACTGGATAGGCACTTGAACCTTAACTCCTGCAATCTCAGCAGGTTTGCGACATCCCTATACTCCGCGGCAACTACTCTTGGCAATGCAGTGGAAGGTACGTCCCGCATCCCCTCTCCCATTTTGAGTGTATGCAGGCTCTCCTCCCCCCCATTTCCGAGGAGAGGAGGAGAGCCTGCGTACACTCAAAATGGGAGAGGGGACGCGGGACGTACCTTCCACTGCATTGCCAAGAAAAGTTGTCACGGAGTATAGTTATGATTTTATTAGTCAGCTAGTTGGGCTGAATTAATGTAGAAGTTGCGACAGTAGTTTTTCCGTCTGCTGCTAAGTATCCAACGTCTGAAAATAGCTAATGACACAGCACCGTCTGAAACCACCACACTGCAGTGACGTTATTGAGTAGCAATCGTCGCTCAGAATAAAGCAGTGGGGAACACGTTTGCCTGGACAGCAAATTCGCATGTCTAGACATTGTATAGTCAGCGTAGAATGAAACCATCGTCACAGGCTGCTCCACTGGAGGGCCCCTGAGAACTAATGAAAATGGGCCTTGGAGCGAAGGTGCACGTCCTACTAAGATGTGCCCGACCCTCACGTGACGTACCTGGGACTTCCGCGTTTCGCCGGTGATCGAGGGTCGAGCACAGCTTAGTAGGACACGCACCCTGGCACCCCGGTGCATTTTCATTAGTCCTCAGGGGCCCTCCAGGTGGAGCAGCCTGTGACAATGGCCACGCGTTGCGGCGTTCGGGTTTCATTCCGTGCTGACTGTACATACGCTCAATGGCGCCATAAATTATACATCTGTCGTATTACCTACATCCGGCCCACACTCATTGTTATACATTTCTTAATGGTGTTTTTCGTGCACATTCACGCCTGCGAGAGGTTCATTCTCCGGTCTTAGACAACTGAAGGAAGTTCTGTCCCTTACTTGCTTTGTGCTGCTGGGTAGCCTCTGATAAAGAAATGCTCTAGCACAGCTAGGTGTATAGTGCTTTATTATAGATATTCAGGAGAGCAACCAGAATTTAAGTCACCTCACTTAGACATGGTACAGGCTGTAACGTGGGATTGCTTTACAGAATTGTTATTTTCTAAAAAAAGAAAAAGAAAATCAGATTATGGTTGTAATGCGTGTGTTATACCTTGTCACTGCCGACATAAAAAACATGGTTTGCTTTTGCAATGCAAACTATAGAGATTGACGTAGGTAGATTGTCCCATTTTGTCTGAACTTGCAACTATGCACACATCACGTCTTGGTCAACGCAGGGCTAGGGAAGAGAGTTGAAATGGAAAGCCCTGTAAAGACAATGTTGCATTGCTTTCTTTTTTTTTTTTAGTCTCCATGTGTAGAATTTTGTGGCATGTAGACTAGCTTGTTTGACTGTTCAATTTTTTGGCTAATGTATTTTATACTCTTGTCATACCAGCTGCCATGGCGATGGGCTACTTTTCGACGGGAATATGCACATCTGAAAGGAGACCTGGCCCGACGAGCATTGCTGCCACAGTACATCTAGATACGATAGTTAACGGCGTATTCAAGTGACCAAGTGGTGACAAGGGAATCTCGTGGCCACCTTCAGCAGGTAGGTTTGTCAACAAGGTGGCAGATTTCACTCTTTGTTCAATTCCTATGGTGCTGTCACTGCCATTCAATGAAATGGAATGAGGAAAGAGGTACTGTAAAAGCCTTGAATCAATGTTTTTTCAGCACTCAATTTTGATGAACCTAAATACTGGGGACATCAAGCGTCACACAAAAATTCCCAAAAATATTTGATTTCTACAAAACCATATTGCTAGTTGCGAATTAGTTTTCTCAATTTAATGTGCGGGTTATTGCAGAACCACCAGCCACTTTAACAGATATTAAACACAAGCATGATGTTGTACTGCTTTGTCATTTAATGGTATCACCTATCGCCATCCCACACCTTCGTTTCGGGTGCTACGTATGTGTCGTCGTGGATAAAGGTTTTATGGCTATTTAGTTCCGTTGTTTGTATCTCATGAGAGAATTAAATGTATCTCATTTCCTGACCTGGCCTATGTACAGTCGCAGAACTGGTATACTCCGCTCACCCCTAAGCTGACGGTGCATTGGAAGCTACGTGCTTGCTGGACCAGTTGTACGCCCATCATTTGCCATCTGATCACATTCCCCCGCCTACATCCATGCGTCCGGAGCAGGGTCCAGAGACGAGTGGAAGGCGGTCGATAGGTCCAGTGAATGTGTTGCTCCCATCGCACTGTCAACTTGGTGGTGAACAGAGCATAGGAAACAGCTCATTGCATTAGCAGTAAATGACAGAGAGCAGGTTTATATGGTTTTTAGGCTTATATGAGGCCTCTTATTGAGTGCCACATTGGAGACCTGTGGCCAGAATCAAAACATTTAAGATGGAACCAGCAATAACTAACTGGATTGATTCCCACCTAACAAATTGAAGCCTAAGTCTGGAAAGCAACGGTAATGTTGCAAACCCTCTGCCAGCTCACAGTTCTGTTTTGGAGTCAGTCTTGACATATATAAATGACATACTACTCAGCACGCCCCCAGAAATACAGGTCGGGCTCTGGGGACGATTATTATTTACTCACTGATGAGCACTTTTGGATAAGCAAGCATCATTAAATTAGTATGCTAACCACATAAAGGAATTGTGTGTAATATTTTCAAGGTGTCATTGTCTATCATATAGGCCAGGGGTGGCCAAAGTGACATGGGGTTAGAGCCGCAGACAAAACGACAAAGGTTCAAAGAGCCACAGGAAAATAAAGGAAAAAAGGCTACTTAAAAAAAAAAAAAGCTATAGGGAGGGAACAGTGTTTCTAAAAGGGAACAAGTATAATTGTTGACTACAACAAATAACAGCAAGCAGCAGAATGTTACTTTAACCGCTCAGCAGAAATGAAAGCTTCGGCTGGTTTGCTAGCCAGCCACTGCCCCCGACGTCTGCTATGCGTATACGGTTCGAAATTTTCTCTAGGACGATAAAGGAAACAGTGTCACCGGACGCATTAATGTGTTAAAGACCAGTCCAGCTGTATCTACGTTGTGTAATACAAGGCTGCCAAGTCTGTGAGCTTTTTTTTTTTTTTTAATTCTAAAAGTCTGTTTGGCTTTGGAACACAGGAGGGGTAGGGCGGCATGCTTACCCAAAACCAGCGAGCCACACTTGGACCCGTGATGAGCCGCATGCGGCTCACGAGCCGCAGTTTGGCCACCCCTGATATAGACTAACCGGATTTTTATTTAGCAAAGTTTAGTGTAAGGTAAATATCACATCAGCATTCACCAAGTTCCCTTTCCTTTCACATATATATTTATTTTT
Source organism: Ixodes scapularis (assembly GCF_016920785.2). Lineage (NCBI taxonomy): Eukaryota > Metazoa > Arthropoda > Arachnida > Ixodida > Ixodidae > Ixodes > Ixodes scapularis. Next base: position 17,595 of record NW_024610332.1, on the reverse strand, counting down.
CTAATTCATGCTTTGTTGTCCACCTTTCACCCTGGAATAGTGCTTTTACCCTTAAAGGGATAGTGAACAGAAATTTCGAGCTCACAAAACAAGGGTGGACAGATAGGCGGGACGCTGCAAAACCCCGAAACAACACTCATGCAGCGATGCCTCTAACGGATCGGATCTCTGTATTTTTGGAAAAGAAGTGTGCGAGTGAACACAGCCGACGAGACAAGTCACGTCACGATTCCCATTCCCTTTCCTTCTCGCTACGTCCCTTCGAGCTAGTGAACCGAAGCAAGGAGGAGAGAAGCGATGCCGCTTCCCCTCATTCTGAAATTCTGCCGGAGGACAATGACGTCGAAAACCTCGTTTGATTGCGCCCTTTTTTTTTTCAAAAGTGCGGCCATCTGTTGGAGATACTGATGTACGAGTCATATTTTGGAGTTGCCAGCGTCTTGTTCAACTCTCATGCGTCCTTATTTTGCGAAATCCGAATTTCGGTTCGGTATCCCTTTCATGGGGCACTAAAGCGTGTTTTGAGAGTCTCGTTCTATGGTCATACCTCAATGTACGAGCACTGATCATCCTAAAAAACCAGAAGTTACATTCATCCGCGGTCGATTCGTATCTTAAGAAAGTGATGGTTCCAGACACTTACCATTGTCGCAGAATGACAGATGGTGCTACCGAACCTTGCTGAATATGGTCGAGCGACGGGCAGCGCATGTCAGCCACTTGCGAGCGATGGGTTCCCGCGTGGACGTGCACGACTGGTCGGCACCTCGTCCACGGTGGACTCAATCACTCGCAAGTGGCCGACACGTGCCGTCCCTTGTTTGACCATATTCACCAAGGTTCGGTAGCGCCATCTGTCATTCTGCGCTGACGCTAAGTGTCGAGAATTTTGATCAATTGTTTTAGTATGCAAATCGACCGCAGATGAATGTAATTTTTTTTTTTTTTTTTAGGATGGTTAGTGCTTGTAGATTGAGTTATAACAATAAAACGAGGATCTCAAAAAGCACTTTAGTGCCCCTTTAAGACAAGGCTGCGCTGCGGCAAAGCGACATATGCAGAATTGCAATGCCTACTCCCGAGAAGCTACGGGTGTAGCTTCTCGGCAGTGCACCAGTGCATGGTGTGAGAAGCGCACTCAATGGAGATAATTAGACTGCCCGAACATACCACGTACAATGAGAGAGATCACGAAACATCCGAATACTGAGTCATGTTCGGTGTGTAAATCAAATCAAACCACACGTTATTCTAAGCGATAACCGGAAGTTCTGAACGATTTGCACAATGTTACAGGAACAATCTGGCAGTACTGCGACGCCTGAACTATTAGTTTCGGTAGTTATAAACGAAAACTCCCTTATGGTGCAATGTAGGCATAAATTCATTACATTTCGGTGAAATGTAGCTTTGGCGGAGCGTGCACGTCAATGCTTTTCGCCTTGGAAGGCATTCTTGCTCATTCTGATGCAAATTTCCCATCTTCAACTTTCTTCCTAAGGTAGCATGCAGCAGGACTTCAAGGGATAACTTGCTGGTTGGGAAGTAACTTTGTGGCTAACTTAAAGGACCCTGAAGAACAAAAAAAAATTTTTTTTTTAAACAGTCTAGTGGGACAGATGTGCTAAAAAAAAGGTTTACGAAAAAAAATGTTTTTTAGAGCAATATTGCTTGCGAGAGATTTAATTGAAATTGTGCGCGAAGTCCATGACGTCATGGGTCATTCCAAAATTACATCTTGGTCGTGAAGGCGAAGGCGATCGACCTCTGCTCCATGCGCCTGAAATGCCGAGAGAGAAAACAAGCCGTAAGGGACGTGACTGCCGACTAAATCGCGTCTTGCGCCGTCAATATTGCTCTAAAAAATATTTTTCCTCGCGTAAAATTTTTTTTGACACGCGTGTCCCAACTATAGTCGGTGACAGGTCAAGAACGAAGTAGAAGCTCCTCCCACCCCTTTCCACTTCAGCGGAGTAAACAATGGAGAGGAGGTCGCCTCCTCTCCAGAGTTCGCACTGCTAAAGTGGAAAGAGGTGGGAGGAGTATCCACTTCGTTCTTGACCTGTCACCGACTATAGATTGTTAAAAAATACACTTTTTTTTTTCTTTTTCAGGGGCCCTTTAAAAGGGCGAGTCTCCGACTCCCACTTAATGGATTGATCAAGACACACCCAGAACAAGCATAGCGACCTACAATCTGTCTCGACTACAGCATGTTTCATATCTCCATGTTTGAATTTCCTTTTCTGCACATTGGTTCAAGAGTGGCTTGAATTGATTGCTTGGTCTTCCTTTCCCCATCAGGCAGGCAATCTACAGTCTACTTCAAGCATCTGCAATGCTACACAGAGGGAACGTGCCAAAGGCCTGGTTGATGGGCAGGATCAAGCTGCACCATCCGGTTCTGCGCAATCAACCTCTGGGAAGCAAGCGTCTGCATGATCAAGTGTGGTTTCTTGGCAGATGATTGCCTGCAACACTGGTGTTCATTAACATATGTGGTGACTGTCGAGAAATATTTCTCGGATGCAAGACCTTGAACTGCGCCTGGACCTCTGACGTAGCTTGTGCATGCTCTTTTGATTACCTTCTGAAAACTGTGCCTAAAAGAACTGCTGGAGAATGGCGGTTGAGATGAAGGCGTTGCAAGATGGGTCATAGGAGCTGCCATGTACTGGTGCAGATTGTCTTGATCCCGGTGTGGCTCGTTCTAGAAGTTCCAGCAAAGGGACCAAGCAGAGGAGGGAAAATGTTGCTTTGGTTGCAACGTCCCAACTTGGAGTTCCTTGAATCCCCCGCGACTGACTTGCTAGTGAGTCGCAGCAGAACAGGCATCTTCGGTGCTCACCTTCCCCTGCTGTAACACTGCCAGGATTGAGACCAGGGGTTCATCCATGATTGTCAATCTGGGAAGGTGTTGCTAATTCTGGGAAAGGCCTCCCGAGGGATATATAGCGTAGATTTGCATACTTTGAGTAGAAAATTCTTATAGCGTCGTCCCATTAGAGCAGGGGTGGCCAAGCTGCGGCTCGCGACTTCGCGTGTTAAAGTGCAGCTCGCGGTTCCCTCCCCCCCCTCCTTCCCCTCGCCCACCTCCCTCACGATCACACGAGCACTTCCCCAAAAAAATAAATGGAACGCGTTTTAAGTCGAAAGCCAGGTTACAGTTTAATAGTATTGTGCTACTGCTACCTTACGTACAGTTCTACTGCTTTTGACTCGGATAGATTGAAAGTAGTTCGAGCTTCGTTAATTGCTGTAGACAAAAGTCCCCCCCCCCCCCTCGCAGCTCTTGAAAGTTTCATAGTTTTGTTTGTGGCTCTTAGGCCGGGTTAGCCTGGCCACCTAGGCACTACAGCGACAAATACCGATTTTTGTCCTGCAACACCACAAAGTTTTGTGTTGCTGATGCTGTTCCACTGTAATGACCAACACCCGCGACAAACGCCGCAGCAAGCAGGCCCTCCGAGGAACATCGGTCAGGGACAAACTTAATTTTCTCGCCCGCTTGTGCCTTCTTTTGCTGTCTTCCCCACCCTCCTCCTACCCTTCCTCCCATACCTCCCGCGACTCAGTCCTTGGCGGCCGCTGATCGTTCCTGCTCCCGCAGTTCCGATTCCTGGATTGCTCGTAGTAGTCGCGGGCACGGCTTGCTTGCTAGATGTCGTGTTGCAAAAGGGAATTTGCTGCGGCTGGTTTTGCTCGCGAAAACTTGGCGCGCGGGTTGGTGCTTCAAGATGCCGAAGTCTACGCCCCTGCATCAGGATGGATACACCCATGTGCGAGGACTGACCAAAGTAAGACCACTCACCACGAAGTAGGACACGACGTTCCACCAGTTCTGCGGCAAGCCATTCCGGCAAAACAAGAGACTTGTCATCTGTTCTGTGATTGTCCCCCATAAAACTACCCCTGTATTGTCCCCCATAAAACGCCTGCCCTCGGTCATTCGGATATGAAATTAAAAACGTCCTCAAATCGACTTGAAATTCCGTGGTGCCCATCTGGAATGCTTCGAACGACCCAAAAGAGGAACGATTGAGAAATTCTAGTTTGGAAAAAGTTGGGTGTCGATTGTCACGACTGTTTTCATAAAGTCGCCAATGGCAAACGAAGACAAGCAGAAGCTTTAAACAAGAAATAAAGTAATCGTCTCCACTTTCACCGTGTTTGTCGGTGCGTTTTACGGCCAAAGAGAGAAATGCGAAAACCGCGTCGCGATGCTCTGTCTCTGTATTTTGAAGTGTTTTGTTGACAACTCCAGTCCCACTAGGAAACAAGTTTCCTTGTCCCCTTTTTCTGTGTCGTGTCCGCCAGGTGGGACAGCGGACTCCGACAAATGGGCTGTTTGTCGGTGTTGTATGTCGCTCATTGTCGTCTGTCGCTGTTGCTCTAGTGGGACGCAGTTATTAGGGACTCGGCCTGGGGCATGTGAGGGGTGTGTGCGTATAAGTCGCTGGTCGTGAGAACCAGCAGCATTGCATTCGTTGTGCTCAGTGTCCTGGATTGTCTGGATCTGCCTGTAATTTATCGGCCCTTTAGAACTTCAGCATTACACAGTGATGACATCAGCAGCTGGAAATTGATGGGACCGAAATAAAGATGACAAAACTAGATTGTAGCTGGAGTCTATCACTAGCATGGAGAAGCTCTCAATAGCATGGACTTTGGATTCACACAAGAATGTCCCGTGGGTAACAGGATTTAATGCACAAGTAATTCTGAAGATGGCTTTAATGCTTCCGTTCTAATTCCTATGGACCTCCACAGGCTGAAAGGGCAGGTGGCATACCTATGTATCAAGGGCAGAGAAGGGAACAGTGAACAAAAAGGCACCAGGAAAAGGCCCCTATCTATTGAAACCGAGTTCGGTATGGGTTTTTATTCTCTGCTCCTTGGGGTTAAAAAGACTTATTGGAGCAGTCCGAGCTCACCTCCAGTGCTGATCAAAATAACACGACGTGAAGTCATGATAGGCGTAAGAAACAAACAGCTTGAAACCAATTCGCGTCCTTTTAATTTCACAAAACTTGGTATGCGCCAAATAGCCTAAAACCGGTACAAATCAAAGCAGTCTGTGTAATAAAACGTGAAAATACGGCAGAAAAAGTAAACACTTGCGGGGCGTAAAACCGCGGAAGTAAATCCGTTCATGGCAATCTTGTTCAGCGACAAACAAGTGTTCCTTCAGCTGTGAAGCATTGAAGTGGATATAAAATCTGCATAGCGTTTCAGAGCAAGAAAAACAGCGAATTAAGTGAGCAGTACGATTGACAGAATTGCGGGCGCTACGCGGGCGCGTAGGAAGGCGACAAGGCTTACTTTGACAAGAGCCACACGGAAACCGTAGAAACAATCCACACGCCTGTGCAGGGCTCTACTTCTCGATTCTTGAAATACGGTTGAAAAGCACTGCGCATTAGCGTTGCAAGCACTCCACGTCTACACGGTTTCAATTACGGAACAGAGCAGCGAGGCCTACTTCATTCGAGCTTGGGTAGAGAATCGCCGAGGTTGGAGCAGTCGAACTGTGGACATCGGCATGCTCGAAACTTCTGCTACCGACTTTTATGCGCGTGATATGCGGAATAACTCAATGGATATGCACTGGCAGATGAAACAACGCGTCCACTAAGTCACCACGGACCACGGCACCAAAGTATCCGCCGGAGCCGGAGTGTAGCAGACGCTCCTGCCGGCGACCGGCGCCGTATGTGCGTCGCCGTCAATATTTTGTGCGGCAGTAATCTGGCCAATCAGAGCACGCCGCTCCGCGGCAGATCTGGAATGGCCAGGTTTTGGAAATACGCCTCCGGGATAGAGAAGGGTCATTCATAACGATCTCAACTTGCCGAAGAAAAAAGAAAAAGCACGAGATTTTCTTATAGAAGACCCTCTAGCCTAGGCAAACCTCACATGTTTCGTCCCGAACACCTAAGATCGACACTCGCTTACCCGACCCTGCACAGCCTCTTTCACAAATTCAACGCTGCCGTTCCATCCAGCGCGCCGATGGAACGCATTTTAGCTTGGCTGGGGACGTCTTTAGGAGGAAAAGGGGAAAACTCCCGTATCAAAAACTTTGAAAGTCCATTGCTTCTGCGGGCGAATAATCTATTTTGGTGAAAACGCAAGCCATTAAATGACTGTATTTATTTTAGGCTCGCTGGGTTTTTCACGGATCAAAATTGATGTTCATTTCGCTACCACAAAAATATAAAAAAGTAACTTCGAAAGTAACTTCAAAGTAACTCGCTACTTTTTTACAGTAGTTAGTAGTTTCCTCAATTACTATTACAAATGCGTAATTTCTACTCTATTCCAATTACTTTTGGCGTCGATACTCAGAAACTTAACTACCTTTTTTGAGTAATTTGTACATGTCTGGTTCTCTGGCACTCCGTCTGTAGCCGTCGGAGTGCGGAGCGGCGCAGGCGTCACGTGGTACTTGGACGGGGATCACGTGGTTTTGTTGGCGATGGCCGGCAGCGGTCTGTGGTGATAGAGTTGGTCGTGGTGGTGGTGCGCGGGGTCCGGCATGACGGCGATTGATACGTGGTTCTACAAAGTGCTTGTGCATTCGACGGTGCGAGGATTACAACGGACGGGCGACATTCGTTTGTGACTCTAACAGGAAAAGTCGACGTGTGAAGTATTCTCTGTGCTTTCACGAGATCGTTCATCTCACGGCGGTCCATCCGCATGCTTCGAGGTGATCTCGAAGCATTTCGGACATTTTTTGCACCGCTAATAAAGAAGGTTATCCGGTCATCATGTTTATATGCGGTGCTTGCACTCGTCGCGAGTGTTGATGAATCTGCACCGCGCCACCAACCCGTACTGTAGGCGCCGTTCACACACCTGCAACCAAGTAGGACCAAGACACGTCGCCGCACCACTTCACAGTGGCTTCGCCGCTTGTCGCTCGCCAAGTTTGTTTGTTTTCGGCTCGGATACGGAATCGGCCAAACATCAGACTCCTCCAAAAGCTCGCTCCTCCTCGAAGGTCAGACGTCATAGCGAAGTCGAGCGGCCATTGGCAGAGTCCGCGTTTCTCCTTCGGGTGATTTACAGGCCTCGGTGAGGTTTCAGCGAAAAATTGCTCGAGAAGCGAGGAACACGCGCCACTTTTTTCGGAGGCGCGCCACTTTTTCGGTCGCGTTCAGACGGGGAATCTGTTTCCCGAAACCTTGTTTCGCGACACAAGATTCGCCAACAAGATGCATCGTGTGAATAGACCGATTCTTCGTCCGGCTGCCGTGGCAAACGGTCGCAGAGTCATGGGCTCCGTCGGAGCTGAGCAAGCGGCAATCCCTTGCCGCGGTGATAAGGTTGTTGATTTGCCCGCTGATTATCGTTTCCTGCTACCCACGCTGCCAGCTAGCGACCCGCTGAAACGCACGGTCTTTCTGCATGCCGATATCGGAGCAAGACCATACCGAATCGAGGATTTTAAGGAACCTCTGCGGCAGCTCGGCATTCTCAAGGAGGTTGCTGGAATGGGGGTGTTCCAGATGGGACACGTCTGGACTGTTCGTCTCAAGTCAACCGCTGCTAAGGACCAGCTGTTGCAGCCCGGCAAGTTCCAGGTGAAGGGCGGTTGGTGTGTGCCGATCGATCCTGAGCGGCGAGAGGTACGCATGAAATTGCATTGGGTGCCGCTCGACGTACCCAGTGACACACTCAAGAAGGCGCTGGGAGACTACGGCATAGTCCGGGAGATAACCCGTGAAAGGTGGCACATCGACGGGTTCGAAGATGTCGAGACAACGACGCGTGTGGCACGCCTAGCGCTGAAGGAAGGGACATCGCTGGAACGCCTGCCGCATCAGCTCCGGGTCTCCGGTGGTGCCGTGCTGGTTGTTGTGCCGGGACGAGCGCCGCAATGCCTGCGGTGCAAGAGGTCCGGTCACATTCGACGTGACTGCAAGGCGCCTCGCTGCAGCGAGTGCCGCGGGTATGGCCACGAGCGACAGGATTGTGTCAGATCCTACGCCCGGGCCGCGGGTGCTCGGAACGCCGATGACGAAACGAGCGAACACGTGATGGATGTGGACGAAGCGGAGCGTGCGGCGGCTCCATCGGTTCCTGTTCGTCTTGCGACAGGATTGGCGCCGTCGACGTCTTCACCGGGGGCTACAGACCCCAGCGAAGAATGTGAGGAGCAACGTCGATCCAAAGGAGACTCTACCTCGAAGGTAACGACAGCTAAGAAGCCGTCGGCAGAGGATTCAACACGTGTGGGCGCCCCTGGGGCTGCGGTGGTCAGCGACCAGCCACAGAAGGATGATACAGTCGACATGGAAAAGACGGACGAAACGGAACAGAACGCTCGGGATGGGACCACCGAAGTGACGCCGGCTTCAGCTCTTAGCGACGACATGGATAACGACGCGACCACTGTGAAGAGAAGATTGGCAGACATGGCAGCAGTCATGGACGAACTGGCACTTCGTCGCCTAGAGCGTCAGTGGACTCTCGTCGGGAAAAAGGGCCGATATTCGTCGCGGAGCCGATCGCCACCCGGTAACCGTGAGAGCCAATTGTCTCAGTAGAGGCGGGAACGCCCTCGACGTTCGATGGCAGTGGCTGCTAGACTGCCCGCGTAGTGTTGTAGGCTCCTTTCTCTCAAGAGTATAGCATCGAACGCGGCCTGTCTACGCATAGGTACCTTAAACGTAAGAGGGCTTTCAGCTAGACGGAGGCAGTACCAGCTCAGGCGCATATTTCTTGAAAAGGACTTAGACGTCATAGCCGTGCAAGAGACAAAAATTGAGAGCGAGGAGCTGACAGACTGTATGGCGCGCCATTTCCAGTCTCGTTATAACATCTGTGTCAGCCATGCGGTAGGGACGTCGGGGGGCGTCTGCCTCTTCATTAAGAACTCAATTAGTATTTCTGTAGAGGAGGTCACCTCACACGATGATGGGCGCCTCGTTCTTTGCGATTTCCGCTTGGCGGACCAAGAGTACCGAGTGATTTGTTTGTACGCGCCGAACTCAGAAGCACAACGGTGCACTTTCTTTGAAAGCCTCGCAAGCTATCTTAACTGTAAGAGGTTTCTGATAGTGTTGGGCGATTTTAATTGCACTTATGATCCCGAAGATAGGGCGTCTCAAAGCCGCCACAGAGACAGAAGCGGTGCTGTCTGGAGGGAGCTAGCAAATGAGCATGATCTGGAGGATGTGGCGCACTGTGGGACGGGCACAAAAGGCGTACAGTTTACTCATTTCCAAGGGCACAGTCACGCGCGACTAGACAAGGCGTACGTCTCTGTAGAGCTTGTCCCGCTGTGTGATGTTTACCTCGTTCACCAGATCAGTTTTAGTGACCACTGCCTGGTGACTTTTGAGATAGGTGCCAAAAAGAAAGATCGACCCCGATTTAACTGGGGGCCTGGAAAATGAACACCAAGCTTCTAGATGACGAAGTGTTCACCGACGCGGTGAAACGGCGGATTGAGACATTAGAAGGTGTCAAAAGTGGTTCATGTGTTTATAAATGGGAAGAGTTCAAATTAGCAATAAAAATGGACGCAATTGAAAGGTCAGGTGCCCTAAAGCACGAAAAAGCAAGAGAGGAAAACCATCTGCGTGCCACTCTGAGGCAGTTGGTTTTAGAGGAGTGTAAAACGCCGGGGTTATTCATCGAAGACATAAATAACATAAAAGGTAAACTGCAGGTCATAGAGGCTGAACGCTATAGGGGTGCAATTGTTCGGTCGCGGTCCGAAAGATTTCTCGCTGGTGAGACGCCGACAAAGCGTGCATTAGCTACGGAAAGGAGATACGGGCGTGTCAATGAAATTATCGAAGTCGATTATCACGGCATCACAACGAGCGACCCAGGGCTGATCGAGCACGCTTTTGTGGATTATTACGAAGAATTGCTGAATCAGAGGGTGCCAAATGAAGAAGAATTCGCGAGAAACTTCCTGTCGGCAATGCCACAGATAAGCAGCGACGCTAGAGAACGTTTAGAAGGGCAGATAAGTTTCACCGAAATACTAGAAGCCATCGACGAGATGGCAATCGGAAAGACACCGGGCCCCGATGGGCTAAGCGCTGCCTTTTTTAAAAAGTTCAAGAACAACATCGCCGGGTTTTTGCTACGTGTGTACCGTGAATGTTACGAACGCCGGGCACTTCCCCCTTCCTTTGTTTTTACTCATACAGTCCTCATTCCAAAAAGTGAAGACCCGTGTAAATTGCGAAATGTAGCCAACTATAGGCCGATTACGTTAGCCAACGTGGATTATAAAATTTTAATGAAAATTCTTGCAAAGAGACTGCAGGGGGTAATCACGGACGTGGTGGGGGAGCACCAGACGTGTGGCATCAAGGGACGCACGATACTGAGCAACGTTCATGTAGCCCGAAGCGTATTAGAGCTTTGTGACCGAGATACACGCAGAGTAGCGCTCTTGCAAATAGACCTCGAGAAGGCATTCGACCGGGTGTCACATGAAATACTGTTCTGTATTTTAAACCACGTCGGCGTCGGCAACATTATTTTAGAAGGGATAAAAATGGCATATAGGGACTGTACGACTAGCCTTATAATCAACAAAGGCGTGACTAGACGTATTCCAGTGTTAGCATCGGTCCGCCAGGGATGTCCGCTCTCGCCTTTGTTGTTCGCTATCTTTGTTGAGCCCTTCTGCCTTAGTGTCACCAACAGTCGTGCTGTGCGTGGTTTTTCTTTAAACGCGTGTGAAGTAAAGCTTCTCGCGTTCGCGGATGATGTTGTCATTTTTTGTAATGACCGTGAAAGTGTTTCACAAGCTGTCCAGCTCACGAAAAAATACTGTAATCAAACTGCATGTGCTGTAAATTGGGCAAAGAGTGCGGGGATCTGGCACGGGCACTGGGACGTTGCTCCGCCTGTGTTCGAAACCGTTCAGTGGTCTACGGTGCCAGGCGTATACTTGGGAGTGCCACTGAAGCACTACCAAAACAGCAATGAGTTGTGGCGGGACGAAGTGGAAAAGATGAGTGTCAAAGCAACTAAGTGGAATGGGAAAGAATTTTCTGTTTTCGCGCGGGCTACCGTTTGCAATTTATTCTTTGTAGCCAAAATTTGGTATCTATTACAATTGTTACATTGCTCGCGCATTCATTTGCAGCGGATGCACAGAGTATTTGCTATTTTTATCTGGGATTCAAAGTGGGAACGGTGCAGGCGAGACAACCTTTTCCGTCGTGTGAGGTCAGGAGGACTAAGTTTGTCTCACCTATTTACACGGCAACTGGTGTCAAGGTTTCTCTTTTTGCGGGACCAGGCGAACCCTTTTCTACAAACAGTGATCCAAGTGCAATTATGGCGCGCATTACCAGAGTTCATCGTTTCGTCGTGTGACAGCTATTGTGGAAGCGTAAACGGTTTCCTCAAAGAGGTTGTATGCGCTCACCGGTTCCTCAGAGCGCGTTTTTCTATGGAGTATCTGAGCTCGGTGTCTCGAAAACATCTATCGCGAGACCTTGTCGACACCCTATTTCCAGTGCCACTGTATCGAGCTTTGTACCCTGACAACGCGGACCGTGATGTGCTTGCCCGTGTGAAAAGGATGGCAATCCGGGGCTCAGTCAAAAGTTTTTTTTTCAAATTACACACCGATACCCTTCCTGTCAAGACATGGTTGGCGAGAAGGGGCTTGCCTGTACCGTGGGGTGAAGATTGCAACCTGTGTAAGAGCCCAGAAACTGTGGAACACGTGTTCCTTGACTGTTGGGATGCCATCCTTTTCTGGGACGTGCTCCAGCGCACGCTCAAAAAAGATCTGCCGCTCACGGCACGAGGTATTCGGTTTCTTTCAGTGCTGGACAAGTCTTTCCCGTACGATCTTGTACTACTACTGGGTTTGCATTCTATCTGGAAGAGCAGGATGGCTGTACGCCATGCTGATCTGGATGTGCGCTCTGTCAGACTTTACTTTATTGAGCATATTGCCATGCTCGCCCCAGTGTACCAAAAAGTCTATTCGGGAATGGATTGGTTGCCGACGTTTGAGAGCTTAGCAAGGCTTCGAGAATTTTAACCCTTTCCCGCCAGCCGAAAGGCCGGCAGGCGGCAGGTTTTTAAACCCCTTAACGCCGCTAGCATGCAATGCTAGCAGGCAACTCTACATTGTATAGTACCGAAAGTGCCTGCCTTGTTTATGTTCATTTATGGCAATAAATAAAAAAAAAAAGTGTGAATAGACCTTAGTGGGAAAGACGTCCGCTCACACGCGGTAGGACCGGGTTCGATCCCCCGTGAAACCTTTTTTTTTTTTTCAAACATTTTTTGGTGTCTACATTTTTTTTAAAATTATTATTGAAGAAACAAACAAAAAAAAAATAACAACCAAATGTTGTGGACGACACGTCGCTGAATTAAATGGTATGGGATTTCCTTTCTGACACCTGCGAACTTAATGTAATCACTTTCCACAAAATGCAAGGAGCATATAAATCAGGTAGCGTCCGCTTTCCGAGGTGGCCGTATATGTTCTACAGGAATTGCAGCCAGCCATTGGTCCCGATCCCGTCGATCTTTCGGAAACTCTGTCGCACAATGCCCTTTTTTTCGGACGCAGGACATGCGAGGCAGCTCTTCACGCAACATCTTGGGTGTATTCTTTTCGGAGCCGAAACTGGAAATTCACCACGGGCACTCACTACTCATCTCCAACTCCTCAATGTACAAAACAACTCATCTTGGAGTACAGAACAACGAGCGGAACAAACATAACTGCAAACGAATCGCACGGCGAACAGTTCCCGTACCGCATGTCGTCTGCTACCGGAAAGGAGAAAAAAAACAAAAAAAAACCCGCACGTGCCTTCGGCCACTCACTCTCTTCTCTCCACTTCTCCGACCTCCGTCGGGTTTCGGTTTCGAGCAGTTGAGTCTTTTGGCTTTATTAAAAAAATACGCTATTCTGTTGCAAAATATTAATTGGGTAGTCCTCCGACAACCATAATAAAGCTCCTGGCAAAAAAATGAAACAAAACATTTTGGTGGGTGTCAGTGTCCCTTTAAAGGGGCCCACCAACAATTTTTTGACCGGTTTGAAGTTCGCGCTAAAACGGAGCTCCATGAAAGCAGGAACACCGGGGAAAAAAATATTACACAAATTCGCAATATTTTGTGAGTTATTAGCAAATTAAATATTGCAAAAAACAACTTTAAATAAGCAAAACATAGCGCTTCATGACGTAAAATGAAACAGTTTAGTGATTGGAGCAAAGCGGTTGGTCAATTGGACGCGAGTTTGGTTGATAGCCCGTCGGCCCGGTCGGCTCTTCGGCCATTAGGCCTAGCCAGGCCTAGCTGCAACCATCGTAGCTTTGGGATCGGGTTGCCATCATCGATGAATTTACCGGGCTTATCGGATTTTTAGTGCGGATCTGGGCGTCGCGCCGTACGAGGACACTCCACGCAAGCGCCGCGTCTCTGCCTCAGTCCGCTTCGACAGCCGCGGAACACTCGTCTCCCGCAACTCCGTTACCGGAGCCACCTCGGCCAGTAGGAGGGAGAAACTGGTAAGCGGTCCCGTTGGGCACCGGTCCCGTCGCTGCACTTCACTTGAACAGTGAAAAGGCTGTCACAGCACTAAAAGAAAATAAGGGTTCCCCTGGCTCCTCTTACTGCTTTTAGTTGACCGGGACCGGGGGCGCACAAGTGAAAATACGGTGCGCGTTGTGTGCACGGATCACTTGTCGTCTGCTCGCGATGATACGTCATAGTAGATGCAATGGCCAAAGCCCGGGAGGTAGTATGGGACAACATGGAAAACGAGAACCTAGTCGTTATCCATGCTGGTCTCAACGATGTGCTGAAGGGAAGAAGCCAGAACCTTGAGAGACAGCTGGAGGTGGGGTTGCGTAAGCTTAGGGAGGCCTCTGAGAAAGTGCATGTGACCATATGCACAATCCCAGAGGTCCAGGGACAGTCTAGCGGGATGGAAAGGAGAGTAGTTGAAGCTAACCGGGTCATTAGGGGTATGAGCCGACGACTTGGGTACGGCGTAATGGAGGTGAACAGGGACGTGTATGAGGCTGGCTCCCACCCTTTTGCACAGGATGGCATCCACTACAGTGGTGCCACGGGCAGGAGGGTAGGCAGTAGGATAGGTTGCCAGGCAACAGCTTTTTTAGGGGGACCCAGGGCCCTGAGGGCTCCGGAGTAGGCGAAGGTGAACCGGGGGAGGAACCAATGGCAAAGAAGCGTAGAGGCCGTAGAAGTAATAGACATAAATGCCAGCGGAAAGTTCTTTCAGACATAGGGTATATTAACATGCAAGGTGGCAGGAATAGGCTGAAATGGGAGGAAATAGAAGAGCAGCTGAGACAGGAGAATTTAATGGTATATGGGTTTGTGGAGACGCATCTTAGGGACACAGAGCAACCACCCTGTAACCCAAACTATGCGTGGGAATATTGCAATAGAACAGCAGGCTACAGAAAGGGAGGTGGAATTGGGGCATTCATTCATAAAAGTACGGATTGGCAAAGGGTCAAACAGGATTGTGTGGAACATTTATGGTTAAAAGGAAAAGTGGCGGGGGAGCAAACACTACTTGGCTTTGTGTATTTGTGGACAGGAGCAGATGCCAAAGAGGAAAACAAAAGAATTATAGAATGTATAGCAAGTGACATTAATGAACTAGGGAGGGGGTGTGAGATTATTATACTAGGAGACATGAATGCACACATTGAAGATATGGACGGGTACACGGATTCGACAGGTAACATGCTGCTAGATATGTGTGAAAGACATGACTTGGTTTTATGCAACAGTACCGAGAAGTGTGAAGGGCTCATAACTTGGGAGGTAGGGAGTTTGCATTCGACGATAGATTATTCACTAATGTCGCATAGGATGTATGATAGGCTAAAGGTAATGAACATAGATGAACTTGGGGTCATAAGCCTGGGTAGTGATCACAAACGGATCAAGCTGAGCTTTACGAGAGAAACCGGGAAAGGAAAGATGCAAGATGAACAACCAGATAGGATCTTTTACTCGGAGAAGCAACTGGAGATAGCAACCAAACAAATTGAGGAATTAATTTCTGGCGATACCACAGCAGAATGGACTTACACAAATTTAATGAGATTATTTGAGCTAGAGCTATCCAAGGTCCGACCTAGAGAAAAAGGAAAAGGAAGGCATAAACCCAAGAGCTGGTGGAATGGGGAGGTTAAGAACGCCATAGAGAGACGCCAGGAAGCATCCAGGCAACACAGACATTCCAAGCAAAGGGGGGAACCAAAAGCCGAAGTAGACAGAAAATGGGATAATTTCATAATTTATAGAAGGGAAGCATCCTGTTTAATCAGTGAGAAAATGAGAACAAGGGGGTCCCAATGGTTGTCAAAAGTGCACAAAAAGGATAAAAAGGCAGCCAAGAAATTTTGGAAACATCTGAACTCCATGAGTAATAAGACAAGTTTAGAACAGAGGTTTATAGTTACAGCTCAAGGTACTCGACTGGAAGGGGATAAGGCAATGCAGCATATAGGGACAATGATGGCGGAAAAATTTAAAGACCGAAGGAATGAGGCACATGCTTTATCGCAGGAGAACAGACCGGTAAGTGCTATGGATTCGTTCGGACAAAAAGAATGGGAAAGGGCAGAGAAAAGAGTTCCTAGTAGCACCTCGACAGGCCCTGACGGTATTCCCATTATGTTAATCAAGAACTTGGGCCCAAAATCTAAGCAAGCATTAAGAGAGGCAGTGAATAAAATGGTAACGGATGGGAAAGCCCCCGATGAATGGAGACTAAGCAGGATGAGCATGATATATAAACGAAAGGGGGACAAAGCGGACATAAACAACTATCGTCCTATAACGGTGACGTCAGTGGTTTACAGGGTGGTGATGCAGATTATAAAGGATAGACTGCAGGCATGGGTGGAGAGCGAGGGGGTGCTGGGGGAGCTGCAGAATGGGTTCCGGAAGCAAAGGAGGTTAGAGGACAATCTGTTCTCTTTAACGCAGTGTATCGAAATAGCAGAAAAGGAACAAAGGCCCCTATGGCTAGCGTTTCTGGATATCAAAGGAGCCTACGACAGTGTAATTCAAGAGAATTTGTGGGGCATACTGGGTACATTAGGGGTAGAAGCTGGAGTAACTAATCTTTTAAAAGATGTATATAATAGCAACAAGGTGCTTATAAAATGGGAAACAAATGTATCGGAGCCTATAGAGATAGAGCGGGGGCTTAGGCAAGGCTGCCCTTTGTCGCCTTTGTTGTTCATGTTATACTTACAGGGATTGGAGAACAAACTAGAGCGGAGCGGGTTTGGCTTCAACCTTTCTTTCATCAAGCAAGGTGAATGGATTAAACAATCACTACCGGGGCTGATGTATGCAGATGATATAGTGCTAATGGCCGACAACAAAGAAGATTTGCAGAAATTAATGGATATCTGCGGTACAGAGGGAGATAAACTAGGTCTTAAATTTAGTCAAGAAAAATCGGCAGTGATGATTTTTAATGATAAAGATGGTGGCGAGCATAGGATACAAGAGGTCATGTTGGAGGTAGTGGATAAGTACAGGTATCTTGGGGTATGGATAAATAATGGTGTTGAGTATCTAACGGAGCATGAAAAACATGTAGCGATGAAAGGTAGCAGGAATGCAACCGTCATGAAACATAGGGCTCTGTGGAATTACAGTAGGTATGAAGTGGTGAGGGGGATTTGGAAAGGGGTCATGGTTCCCGGCCTGACCTTCGGCAATGCGGTCCTGTGCATGAGACCAGATATTCAAGCAAAGTTAGAAATTAAACAGCGGGGCGTAGGTAGGCTTGCTTTGGGAGCTCATGGAAATACGCCGAATCAGGGGGTACAAGGCGACATGGGATGGACGTCATTCGAGGGCAGGGAAGCTAGCAGCAAGATAGAATTTGAGGAGCGTTTGAGGGAAATGGAGGAAGAGCAGTGAGCTAGGAAAGTTTTCAGTTATTTGTACATGAGGAATGTAGATACCAAATGGAGAAAGCGAACTAGAAAATTATCAAGCAAATATTTGGGCGGCAGTGGGGGCGTCAACCAGGAATTACGGGTTAAGAAAAGGATAAAAGAAACAGAGAAGGGTCTGTGGGAAACGGGTATGCAGACAAAACCAGCACTGGAGACGTACAGAATGTTCAAACAGGAAATTTGCAAAGAAAATATCTACGATAATTTTAGGGGAAGCTCTTTGTTGTTTGAGGCCAGGACAGGAGTATTGCGGACTAAGACGTACCGGGTTAAGTACCAGGAGATCGACACTTTATGTAGTGTGTGTGGGGAGCAGGAGGAAACGGCTTTTCTGTAAAGGGCTTCACCCAACAGTTAACAGTGACCGGGCGGATTTAATCAAAGCATTGGGTTTTAAAGACAGTGAAGGAAAAATAGACTTTACACGGGTAGAAATAACCAAGCGGAGGTTATCAGACTGGTGGCTAAAATCGAGGCAGGGGTGAGATTTAATCTTGGAATTCAAAACATATAATTAGATTTATAATGTTGGCTAGGTGGCGCAAGCCACCGCCCGATTCACAGGGTTTAGCCGGATCCATCCATCCATCCATTCAGCGTTGTTTTCGCCCTTTTT